>NC_081412.1:612906381-613206381 GCF_030272615.1 Cryptomeria japonica | reverse complement strand
TTATGGTTTGTACTAGACCAGATATTGTCCAAGCAGTGGGAGTACTTTCCCATTACATGTCTAATCCAGGAAGAACACATTGGGATGCAGTAAAAAGAGTTTTTAGATAATTGCGGGGTACCTCAGAGTACTCTATATGTTTTCATGGAACAAGAAATGAACATTCCTTGGATATTAGAGGCTTTGTGGATTCAGACTGGGCTAGTGATGTTGATAGAAGAAGATCCACCAGTGCATATGTGTTTACATTATTTGGTGGTGCAATTAGCTGGATGAGCAAGCGACAGGCTGTGGTCGCTTTGTCCACTACAGAGGTAGAGTATATGGCAGCTACTCATGCCTGCAAAGAAGCCATTTGGCTTAAAAGATTGTGTTCAGATATAGAGTTTAAACAGGGCACAATGACAATTTATAGTGACAATCAGAGTGCAATTTGCCTAGCGAAGAACCCAGCTTTTCATGCTAGGACCAAACACATTGATGTAAAATATCATTTTGTGAGAGATATGGTTGAGGATGGCGGGGTGAAGCTGGAGAAGGTAGAAACTTTGGTGAATGTTGCTGATTCATTAACTAAGCCCGTGAGCACAGAGAAGTTCAGATGGTGTTTGGAGTCTATGGGCTTCTTGGCCCTTGACTGTTGAGTCCATGGTAATATGGATCCCCTAACTCTTGCAAGGTATTCGACAAGTGGGAGAATGTTGAGATACATGTGTCTCAACCTTGCAATTCTTAGTAAATTGTTCCAAATGTAGTTGGGAGGTTTCCCATGTGTCGGTGCCTTGGAAAAAGGTATAAGAGTTGTTAAAAGATGCCTTGTCCATAGTATAATATAGGAGGGCCATTTTTAGAGATTATATGACACATTTCATGTTGGTTATGAGGGTCAAAAATAGGGGATAAGAGTTTGGACGTGAGTAACTACTTTTAACCTGGGTTTCTTATCTTGGAAAAACAAATGTCAAGGGTGGGCAACATGTGTCATGGAGGTTTTGCCCATGGTATTGTAAAATCACAAATGGTTTCTAGGTTGTAAAATCATATATAATGAGGGCTTGGAGAGGAGTTTGGATCATGGAGTTTGGTTTGCAAGGCTGGGTGCTAGAAGGATGCTTACGAAGTCTCTCCGAGCTTGAGTTGAGGTGATGCTCTTGTAAGAACTTGCATTGCAAGTGTATTGTAATCTCTTGTTGATTTGTTAATATACTATGCAGGTTTTAGAGTGTAGGGTTTTTCACCCGTATGGGTTTTCCCCACGATAGTCACTGTGTTATGTGTTTATTGTTTTATTCCTACTCTATGTGCTTCTTGTGATCTCTGTGATAGTTAAGTTGAAATTTGCATAATCGTCCTCTCAAGATTAGCATAGGAAGCGTTTCCGCACACCTTTGCTTCCTTACAAATGCTTTTGTACATCATGCTCCTGAACTAAGGTAGCTATACGAAATGCCTCTACAATTGCATCCTCGGAAACATAGGCTATTATTCTTCCATCAGGTGCAGTGATTATCCTACTGTCAGAATCATAGTGCCTAGCGCACTCAACAATGAGCTCCTTACATTGCACTGCTAGGGGAAAGCCGGTTGCTTTAATGATACCACTGTCCATTGTCATTTGAGAATGTCTTGTCAATGCGGTGGTGTAGAGCGGTCCTTGAAGCCTGAGCATATCAATTTGTCCGATGTTGAGATCTCCAGCATTGTTCCATGGTGATGTGATCTTCGTCTCAAAGATGGGGTTCTTTGAATCCTCCTTGATAAGCGTTTGCCCAGATGTTGCCATAACACCTGCGAGAGTTGATTAAGTTAGTCATACTATTATTACAAATAAACAAATAACTTAAATCAAATTCAGAATAGATTAAGCTTTAATATCATAACAGATAAAGATAAAAACCTCCAACATGAACCAAGTTTGTCTTAATATGAGATGTCAGTTTGATAAAAATATGAACTTTTACTAAGCGATGACTGATTGCCTTCAAACCCTCACAATATTTTGATAATAATCTGGCCTACGAGGGTAAATTGAACCTGATATAAATAGTACTGTCAAGACAATGATAATCAGAAATAACGAAAGTGGTATCGGCAAACAACACTATCACTTTTAAAAATGAATTTTCTTTTGAAACAATGTGGGTATGTGCTGTTGATGTATTACCGCTCTCAAAGACACAAAGTTATAAGTGAAGACACCCAGATCAGACTCAAACAATCGCTGAGACAACTAAAATGTCAGACCCAAATTCTATATCGCCACCCTGGGGTCAAACTTGCCTCATGATAACAAATTTCTTGCCATGCTGGACTCTCAGTTTGAGTCGCTTCAAGAAAATCGTTATGCTAATCACAATGGTTACTGATAATATCTGATCAGATTGAATCACTTGCAACCAAACATATTTGCCAGTGATTGAAAAAAAACAATATCATTCAGATCGCTGACATTAATTGTCAAAAGGTAAGTCGCTGATGTCAATGAAGCTGTTGAATGCCTTGATGAAATTGCTGAGCACTATGAGATCACCCAATATCTCTGGAGAATTCGATAAACACCAGAATCAAAATCGCTACCTTGCTCAAATCACCAATGTAATGAGATCACTCAGCCATAAGGAAGAATTCATTGGTCTCTAATATATAATTACCCTTAGCAAATGAAATCGCTAATGCAAGAAGATTGAAGTCGCTAATGAAGACCACAACCGGCTGCGATCCAATTTCACTCATAAATCACCAATTGCTGATGTGTTGGGATGAATTCTCTTTCCCAAGTCAAATTGCTATCTCCACCAAGACAATTCGCTGCCTTCAAGGACCTAAATCACTGACAATAACAAGTTCGCTATGTCTCTAACATAAACAACTAATAAAACTCGCCAATCAGCAACCTGCAGATTTAGAGGGGTCGCTATTTGCCTCTTGAAAAGGATTTGCCATATCATTACAAGGTCATACGCAGCCCAGGCCAGATGAAGGCTAATGCTGATGATGCTCTAGTTGATCGTATTAGCACATAATTGTAATCGCAACATTATATAAGGGAACTCGCTGTATTTAGAAGCTAAAACTGGATCCAAGTGTTGATCAAATGCAATGATCAACACTTTACTTATAATCGCTCACCCAAGTTTGATAAAGATGACAATGGGTTTGATCGCTCTCATTTAGTATTACTCACGAATTTAGAACAATAATCTTTGGCTTTCTAAACCGATAGGCGCTTTGCATTCAATGTCTTCACCGCTAATCATAATGAGAATTTAAATCAAGTGTTTTACCATGCTTATTTAATGGTATTTGAGAAATCGCGGCGTTGATTTGTTGCTTGCATTGTGAAAGGTGCTGGTGATATCCTCCTAATGCCTTTTAGGGACAATCCTTGGGTATTTTATTTAATGTCATTTGATCAAATTGTAACACTCTTCAAAGTTGACTAATTAAATTTGGCTCTCCAAGCATGATGTATTGAATGCGACCCGATTGCAATTGTATTATTACCTCCCTTGATTCATTCATCCAATGCTTGGTATCGTAATTGTGACTCTTCAAATTTAATCAATGGATGCCTATCTTATTAGTGCCCCCCTCATTTAATACTCCTTGATTAGGGTTGTGGCCACTTGCGTTGATTTACGAAGGAATTGCATCGATTTTGCCCTCACTCACCCAATTGATTTTCGTCACTAAATGCATTCTTTTGTATTTGCAATTTAGCATTGAACTTACATGATCGATTCGATTTCATGTTCCATTTTTTCATCGAACCTTGAAAATAATCATTGAATGCACTCTAAGTTGCATCGTGGAGATTGGTGAGCTTTATCGTTTGATCAATCATTAGCATTGTGCGTGCTTTCATTCGTCACCTTTTGTTAAATTCGAATTTGCTTTTGATTGAATAATGGAAATCACTTTAAGTAACTTGCATCGCTAAAAGCAGTGATGAGCAATGCACAAATAGTGCAATTCTTTCGAAAAGCAGTAACGATATTAATGGGCACCGAAGTGCTTTTTAAAAGCAACAATGACACGAGGTGGCATTGCTTAAAAGCAACAGTGCAACTGAAAGGTACTACTTAAAAGCAGTGCAACTGAAAGGCACTCTTATTTCCCATGCCTTAGCCAAATTTTTATGATTTTCAATTTTTATTTTATTTTTTGAAACTTTTAATTTTTTTTTTGTATTTTTTTAAATTTTTTATTTTTTTTTACTTTTTTATTTTAAAAGACCTGAGTTTAAAACTACACTAAGTCGAGAAATGAGGGGTCTCCATTAAAATGAGGCGATGTGTGATTTGGTCACAAGACTTACCATAGTCTAAAATTGATGGATGTAATCAATTAATTAAAATATACTTAATTAATTGATTACGGTAATTAATGGAGATCTCATATTTTATTCTAATTTAAAATTGTATTTCATACCACTAAAGAGTGAAGATACTTATCATCTAATATCCACCATCTGTTACAAATCCAAGGAGTGAACATATACATTCCTCCATCTTCGAACATGCCTCCTAAAACCACTTGTGCCCACTCCTTGGTCAAAAACATGTGAGCATGTGTGCAACATGGATGAATCTTGGCTCTCCATTTCATCTCTCAATAGCCAACCTCCACTTATCTTGTCGATCCATCCCAATTGCTTGTGTATAATTCCATGTTGAACTTTTAGAAAATATATAATATAATTTCAGGCCTTGTGCCTTTTGCCCAAGAGAAATATATATTTATTAATGAATGTAGCCTTCTCATAAAATAATCTACATGCGATGTATATATAAATCTACATAATAAATATTTAATATAAAATATTATGTTTCGACATCATTAGAATATTTATGAAATATGTCTATTAAATCATATGTTTTATTAGTAGATGACACTGAAAGACTTTCGTGATAGTTAACACCGTCAATATGAATCATGTTCTTATCAATAAGGTATTACATCTATAATAACATTAATTGCATACCCTATAGTTTCACATCACATAAACCTCCCCTTTTTATCAATAAAAAACAACTATGCAATTTCATAGTCAATTTAATAAAGCACATTCATGTCTAAAAAAGTAAGGCCAATTCTTCACCCCTAAGTTTGATTTTCCTCAAACAAATATGCTATGCACTAACATCTACATGATGGACTAGCATCTCACAAAAATTAATGAATGGATTGATTATTGGAGTGTTATGCACTTCCTACATTTCAATAGTGTAATGCCAATATTAGCCTACTAGAGTGGTGAAGACAAGTCCAAAATTGCAATATTGAACTTCAAAATTCTATATTACCACAAACCTTTCATTCATTTAATCTCTCTAACATAATTTTTCCAGCATCTTCTTGTATTAAAACCCTTTAAATAAATATCATCACTACAGTATATAAACCTTGTAGCATCATAAATTGTACACCCTTAATTAGGGTTCTACAATTCCATGCTTATGTTAGCACTCCCGTTAGTGTGTTGCATTTTGCATTTTAAATATTCCTTTAAACATTTAATTAATTAATTAAATTAAATCTAAAGTTCTCTCTTGTCATTCCATACAATATAAAATTGGGCCCTTAACCCTAAGTGTGCCGTTTTTAATTTTATCTTCTTTAATTAATTAATTAATTAATTAAATCCTAATAAGGTCTTATTTCAACCTTCAAGGCTCAATTTTACATATATAAACACCTAGGAAATTGTGGCTTTACTGGCAAAGAAACTTCCTAGAGGCACTGGTAAGTACAAAGGCAAGCTTCCTCTTAAGTGTTGCTCTTGTAACAAAATAAGACATATTGCTGCTAATTGTCCTAACAGTGATCAGAAAGAAAAGTTCATAAAGTTTAAGGGAAAAGGTAGGAAACGATGTTATGTTGCAATAGATGAAGGTGTTACCGATGAGGAATCAGATGATGAAGATAATGAAGAAATTATTTTTGTAGCAGTTAAGGAAGATCTCTCTGACAAGAAAGCTTTAGTGTCCCATATTGACAGCAGTGATGAGTGGGTCATTGATAGTGGTTTTTCGCACCACATGACTGGTGACAAGAACAAGTTTATCTCACTCAAAGAATTTGATGGTGGAGTACTGAGATTTGGCAGCAATACACCATGCATGGTGAAAGGTAAAGGTTCAATTTCCTTAAATGGAAAAATCAGCGCCGATGATGTGTATTGGGTTGAAGGATTGAAGAATAACTTGTTGAGTGTTGGTTAGCTAAATGATAAAAGGTTATCCTCTTGAGTTCAAGAATGGAGTGTGCAAGATTTTAGGAAGCAAAGGAGAACTGATTGCTACCAATAAACAGACAAAAGGTAACTTATTCCATCTGAACACTAATGTTAACAGTTCTTTGGTTGCAAAAGTTTAGAACAATTGGCTATGGCATAGAAGATTTTGTCATATAAATTTTGATAATTTGATCAAGGTCAGCAAGTCAAGTATGGTTAGAGGTATGCCACAACTAGTCAAACCAGACAATGTGATTTGTAAGGAGTGACAGTTGGGTAAGATGAACACTTCCTCTTTCAAAATAAAATCATTTTCTTCTAAAAATATTTTAGATTTGGTGCACACTGATTTATGTGGTCCTATGAGGACTACGAGTTTTCAAGGTGATAAATATTTTATGATATTTACTGATGATCATTCAAGAATGATGTGGGTTACATTTTTGAAGGAGAAGTTTGATGCTTTCAACAAGTTTAAGGCATTCAAAGCCTTAGTGGAGAAAGAAACGGGTAAGAACCTAAAGTGCCTGAGATCTGACAGGGGTGGAGAATTCACAACAGCTGAATTTGTGAAATACTGTGACGAGAATGGAATCAAGAGATAACTATCAACACCATGGACACCATAATAGAATGGGATTGCAGAAAGGAGGAACTGAACCATAGCTGAAGAAACAAGAACAATGTTGATACAAGGGGATGTACCTAAAATACTTTGGAGAGAAGAAGTCAACACTACAATATACACAATGAACTGGATATTGGTCAAGAAAGGTAGTGATAAAACTCCCTATGAATTATGGTATGGTCATACTCCTAATGGTAATCATTTCAAAGTCTTTGGCAGTAGGTGTTACATAAAGAGAGATGAGTATACCAGAAAGTTTGATCCTAAAACTGATGAAGGAACTTTCCTTGGTTATTCAACTAAGAGAAAAGAATTCAAATGCTTTAACAAAAGAACCAAGAAGATTGTGGAAAGTGTTAATGTGAAAGTTGATGTGTATTTTGACAAATCTGATGATACCAGCAAGTCTGATGTAGTAAATGAACAAAAGATAGCAATCATTTTACCGGAAGTTCAAAATGGTGTTGAGCAGAATAGTGAGGAGGAAGCTACTCAACCGGTGGAAGAAGAAGAAGAAGAAGAAGAAGAAGAAGAAGAAGAAGAAGAAGAAGGAGAAGGAGAAGGAGAAGGAGAAGGAGAAGGAGAAGCATCGGAACCAGTTATACCTAGATATGTAAGGTTGAATCACTTTGCAGATTAGATAATTGGAGACAGGAATGCTTGAGTACAAACAAGAAGAAAGATCAGAGAAAGTGCTTATCTAATTTGTAGAATTGAACCTAAAACAGCGAGGGAAGCTCTCAAGGATGATGATTGGATAAAGGCTATGAAGGAGGAGCTTGATCAAATAGAGAAGAACAACACTTGGCCACTTGTCCTTAGACTAGCAGACAAAAATGTGATTGGTATTAAGTGAGTGTTCAGGAACAAATTTAATGAAGATGGTGAAGTGATTAGGAACAAGGCTAGACTAGTTTGCAAAGGATATGCACAAGAAGAAGGTAAGGATTATGGAGAAACCTTTGCACCGGTTGCTAGACTTGAAGGAGTAACAATGCTACTTGCATTTGCATCATTCAAATGATTCAAGATATATCAAATGGATGTCAAGTCTGCATTTTTTAATGGAATTATAGAAGAAGAGGTTTACATTGAACAACCAGATGGGTTTGCATTGACTAAAGATAAGGACATGGTGTGCAAACTTCATAAAGCTTTATATGGGTTAAAGAAAGCTCCAAGGGAATGGTATGAGAGACTCCATTCACACTTGATAAAGATTGGATTTCAAAGAACCAGTGATGACAACAATATTTACTTGAAGACAGAAGGAGACAAGTTATTGATTGCAAAAGTGTTTGTAGATGATATCATATTCGGAGGAGATGATCTGACATGAGTTTAAATTTTGCAGAAGAAAAGTGAAAAAAGGAATTTGAAATGTCTTTGATAGGTAAAATCTAATTTTTCATTGGTTTGTAGGTCCAACAGATGAAAGGAGGAATGTTTATTAGGTAGTACAAATATGTGAAGGAGGTATTGAAAACCTTTGGAATGGAAGACTCTAAACCGGTTGGAACCCCTATGGTTACTGGTTGCAGATTATCCAAGGAAAATGATTTAGATCCAGTGGATGAAACTGAGTATAGATCAATGATTGGTAAACTACACTATGTTGTTCATAGAAGATTGGACATTGCTCATGCAGTTGGTATAGTGGCTAGATTTCAGAAAACTCCTAAAGAGACTCATATGGTGCCAGTGAAGAGAATTTTCAAGTATCTTAGAGGAATTGTTGATTATGGATTATGGTATCCATACAAAGGAAACTTCTCTTTGAAGGTGTTCATAGATGTTGATTGGGCAGGTAATGTAGATGACCGAAAGAGCACAACCAGTGTTGTATTCTTTCTAGGAGGAAGACTGGTATCCTGGACTAGTAAGAAAAAAAGTTGCATTTCTCAGTCTACAGTAGAAGCAGAGTATGTGACAACATCTTTGAACTGTGCTCAAGCAATATGGATGAGACATGTATTAGGAGGATTCAAGGAGACTATAACAGAACCGGTGGTCATATATTATAATAATACAAGTGCAATAAACAATTTAAAGAATCTTGTATTGCATGCTAGAACAAAGCATATTGAACTGAAGTATCATTATTTGAGGGAAAGAGTGCAGGAAAAGAAAGTTAGGATGGATCATGTGTCAAGAAAGGATTAGTTGGCTGAAATCTTCACTAAGCCATTTCCTAAAGAAACCTTTGAGTATCTCAGAGGTAAGCTAGGGCTTATACCCCTACAATAGGTCAACTAAGATGTTGTTGCAACATCAATCCAGTGGACTAATTGAAGATCTTTGACTGTGGATTGATGAGAAAAGGGCTACTCCTTAGGGGGAGCCACAAAGATGAAGAAAAAAATAGCAGGAGAAGATGAATTTGACACTTTGCACCTTTGGTATTGTTGTCAAAGGGGGAGAAGAAAAGTAAAGGGGAAGAAGAACAGTGAAGAGCTGAAAGAGAAGAACTGATGAAGGGAGAAGAACAAGTAAAACAAAATAGAAGAAGAAAAGAATAGTACAATAGTCATAACAGTTAGAGTTCCAGTTTTGCATGGTGAGCTTCTGGTGTTGCCATCAATGCCAAAGGGGGAGATTGTTGGCATAACTGATGGAAATGATGATGAGATGAGAAGATGACCGGTAAAGTTGATATGATCAGGTATTTGTTGTCATTGATGGCAACCATGTTTGTTTAGTCATCTAGGTCATCAACCGGTATAGCCTAACCAGTAGTGGAATCAATTAGACAGTAAAACTGCTAACTTGTTGTCAACCGGTAAACAAGAACAATGCGATGATCAAGAGGTTGGTACAGATGATTGGAGAAGATTCGGGTGTTGTGGTTCAAAATATATGTTCATAACATTGGCATGACTCTATGATTGAAATCGCCTCCAGTTTGGTGAACCAAAAGGCACATTTATAGTTGATTGTTATGAACTCTGTGAAGAAGAATGAATACCGGTATAAGATCTTTAACTGGTAATGATTTAAGGTTTGGCGGTGGATCTTATGATGATTATAACTTAGTGATGACGTGTGATAATTTGTGTGTAATGATAAGATGGTATTTGAGCGTATTCAAGGATTGTATTTCTTAGGAAACATCGAGGTGCTTAGAAGAATGATACAAGGGTTTGATTACTTATCAAATCGATGTGCGGTGATCATTCAATGATGAAAATCATGAATAAATTTGTTGTAATGATCTGTAATATATTTTGGCGAAGTGTTTTGCTGCGCTAAATATAAATTCATTGTATCTTATTGATGTAATTAGGGTTTGTAGCCGCCCTAACTGGAAAGTGTATTTAGGGCTAGTTGGAGAAGATATTTTGTGTCGGGGGTTTGAGAAGAAGGTATTGCCAAACCAGTTTGAAGTGTCTGCATGTGTGTAGCAGAGCTGTACTAAAAAGGATCTGTATTAGCAAGAAAGGAAGTGATGTAATCGGATCATTTTCCCTGTTGTTCCCTAACAGTTACAGTAGTTTGAAATCCCTTAACTGGGTAGATCCTAATAGGTTTGATATTGTAAATCCCTTCACTGGGTGGTGCATTAACTTGAGTTCAAAATTCTTTAACAAGGTTACTCCTAACATGGTACAACTCCTAACAGGGTTGAGGCAAAATCCCTTGACCGAGTGACTCCTAAAAGGGTCTTCTCTTAACAGGGCTAGGGCTTTAATCGGGCACATTCCAAAAGAGTGCAAATACATATTGTGGGTGCTAATTCCCACCATGGTTTTCCTAGTTGGGTTTGCATGTCAAAAATCTCTATGTTCATGTGGTGAAGGCATTGTTGATTTGTGCATTTGATATCTTTACTTTGTTTGCATATTGATAAACACTTGAGTGAATGGTTTGTTAAATCATCTTAGGAGGTTGTTTGAGTAATTACCAGTACAGTTTTGTGAAGTGTTGCAGAATTGTTTTATTATTGATTCACCCCCCCCCCCCTCTCAGTAATAATCGGATCCTCATAATAACAGATTAAAATGTCATGAACTAGCCACACATGAGAAGCATGCAAACATTAAGGGAGGAAAGATAAGGAAAAATAAATCCTTTAACTAATCTATGTAGATTCACATGGCAATACATTCACTCTAATCTTACATTTGTTAGCTATACCAACGCACTAATTCATACGTATTTGTTATCTACCTTGATTTTACCTTTTTTGTGGCCTAAGTCATTTTTGCATGCATAAAATTAATTGTGAACCTTTATATTTGACCCTTACAATTTTAAAACTCAAATTCAAATATTAGTTTACTCACAACCATTTGTTTCTTGTCAAGAGCTGACTAAATAAATGTTTACATGATTTATTATTATGTTCTTATATTCAAAGTCAAATTCACTTGTATTATTTCACAAGCTATCCTATCTCATTATCCACTGATTATTTTGACAATTATATGCATATTAATAGGAACACTTCAATTAAGGCACTCAAAAGGAAAAAAAATTATACACACAATCAATCTAGGCCATTTGCATCATTTAGCAGTGATATATTTGGTCATTGTCGTCACCATAAACCTATTTCTTTCTATGAGTTGACTTAAAAGAACTTGTCCCCTAGTGATCTTGTAGCCTTTTATAGGTATTCATAGATTTCACGTGTCTAGATAGTAAAACAAAGAGGAGTGATTTGAACAAATCAAGAACTAAGAATATGTAGAGAACTAGATCATTTTTATCAATAGAGTTTAGATTTGTACATGTGGAAATGACTACGACTTGCTAATACAACAAAATTGAGTTTCAAATATCAAGATAAAATGCAAATATAAATACATCAATTTAAATCCTCAAATACTCAAATTTTAATACCTCGATAGAAAACTTATCTTTCTAAAACTAAATACAATTAGCCCTCATATTTAAATTTTAATATAATGATTAATATATCAATTTTTAAAATTAGTCAACATTTATTCCATATATCACTTGAGTAGTCTAGAGAACACATGTAATGAATATATGATATGGTACAACCTAAGTTGGTCTAGTGGTGGAGAACTTGTGCTCTTGAAAGAGAGGTCACAAGCTCAAATCCCACAACAAAAGTAAGTGAGGTAGTCAATATAAGTAGTCTTATATTGCTCGAACCTATTTGTAGATCAATAAATCATTATATTTAATAGAGCATTCAAGAATATGTGAGAGTTCATTTTAAAACCTCGCTCCACATTGAAACTGACACGTGTGCGATTATCACTTAATCACGTGTTTCTCTTTTTACCCACCCAAATCGCTTGGTCGACCTAGCCCAATTCTCACCATCCAAAATAAGCCCAAAATACGCCATCCTCTTCTATATAAAGATGCAACAAATCAAAATGACAACTACTAAGTTATAGACGATCAACAGTAGTGTCTAAGCCACATTGACTAGTTTTCAAAAAACTATTCCATATACAATCTTAAGAAATCAAAAAATGAAAACCAATGACAAAACATAGCATTTTATCCTAAGAAAACCCATTTTGATATAAAATTTACTAAGCTTAAATATTCACTATTAAAAAAGCTCACCCATTATCTAATGTAACAATGAAATTTTCCTACTCCACCCTTAAGAATGTGTAGTGAATTGAAAGTGGTTTTATATATTACATGAATTCACTCGAAATAGAAAGTTTATTGCTTTAAAATATCAAAAATTATCACAACTTTTTTTTCTTCTAAAAATACATTTTAAAAAATCACAATTTTTAGATCAACTAGTAAGCTTGACCCAAACTAGAATATTAAACATAGAAAGTACATAACATTCAACCAACAAAATGGACAAACATTTGGGTATGGTTATACTACAAGTTATGTAATATCTATAACATTATATTTTTTATTTTTTGATGAGATGTGTGAAATAAAATACTATTTTGAAAGGATTATATATTGTTATGTAAAATGAATATGACTATTAATAGGAGACCCATGTGTTAGTTCATGAGTCTCAACTATCACTTTAGGTAGCCCAAGTCATATATCCAACTCTTGATTTTTCCACGATTTGATGATATTTGAGATTAAAGTCATGTAATTTTCATAGTCCATAATGTTAACAATATTGATTTCTGGTTTCACTATCATCAACATTTCGGATCATGCTACATGATCCATCAGCAAGATGAAAGCAATAACTAAGGAGAAATGGGATCATCAAATTGATATAAATGAAATTTCAAATTCTTTGATTGAGATCATGAACCAAAGGTAATAAAATGCCTTAGGTTTAAATAATAGATAGAAGAGTTTTGTGACCATTGTTAAATTCGTTATCCTTATAAGACTTCTCATGTAAATTTGTATGCCACTGAAATATAACTTATTTAAATACTGGTTGCGACTACACAAATCTATATTTTTTTTTAGCTTCCCCAAATTTCTTTTGAATAAGGCTCTAAAACCAAGACTTAACACAAAATGGAACTCTGGTTTGGTTTAACAGAAAGTGGCACCTAAACAACTCCAGATAAAAACAAGTGATGCAGAAAACCCATATAATCGGTGTACCTACCCTCCAGCAAATGTCTGTGTAAAAACTTTACGGTACACCGACAATTGCATAGAAACATCGTCTGCACCTTCACCAAAGATTTCTTCATTCCTCAAAACTTTCTCGGCTACTCTGCCACAAATGTCGGTGTTAACTTTTAGAAAAGCACATTGGAATATGTACCTCAACAAAATTAAAAAATACAATGGAATATGTGTCTGCTTAAAAGAAAAAAAGCACATCTGAATATGTACCTCTTTAATAAAATAAGTTTTAGGCCCTGCGTAGCCACTTTCTGGTACATCAACAGTTGCCTAGAACCGTGTCTGCACCTAAACGGAAATTTCCTTTTTCCTTAGCACTTTTCCAGCTGTTTTATGTGGGAGTTACCTGAACATAGCCTACCTCACCACTGTTCAGTGCAGAGACCCTTCTTTGTTCTGGAGATATTTGCTTTGTTTAGTATTAAGATGGCATCCTCCAGCCGCGCCAACACTAGCGATACAGAATGCTGTAATGATGTTAAGAAAGGTATGCAAGAAGTAGTTTTTATGCACAATCTGTGTTTTCCGTATGCCTTTTTCAGTTCCGTAAACAAGATCTGTATAGTTGAGGTGGAGGAAAGTAGATCTGATTTTCTTTTTGGTCTGATTAAAGATGTATCTGCTGATAAAATGTCCTAACTATTGAATAGCATTTAACGTGTTGTTGGTTACCATATTCCATTAACCAGTGATAAGAATTAATTTTTACAAAAAGAAATGGGAGGCTGCCAAATGTCCCCAGATCCAGATTGTTAATCACTAATTACAAGTTTAAAAGAAGGGTTTTACGCACCTCTGTATAGCATACGTCTTTGAATACCCTTTACAACACCGTTAGATTCATACAGCTATAGTGGATGAAATGAGAAGTTTTTGGTTTTTATATTGTATCAAGTCCTAAAATGTTTAGGATTAAACCATCAAACGAGAAAGATCAAACCTGATATGTCAAAAGCAGCAGTGATAAAGCAGAGAGTAACGTGTTATAACAGCCATAGAAAAGTCAGGTTTCGCAGAAAAAGAGAACTGTTATATATGATTTTCTAGTGGAAATGTCTATCACTAATCCCAAGTTTTCAAAGAGGGTTTTGTGCACATCCCTGTATTATGTCATTGAGTATCCTTTACGGCGACGCTTTAGATTTGTACAACTATGGCGGATGAAATGCGATTTCACGCCAACTAACCAAAAGAATCACTGAATTGTAGAGTTCACCCTGATCCAGTAGATAAGTTTGTAATGCACCAATCTACAATTGCACGTGCATCTTTAAATTTTACATTATCTTCAAATTTAAATTTCTCTCTAGCAAGAATTATTTTAACACATGCAGTGGTTCCATCATGTTCTCCTTTACCATTTCTAGCTTCAAAAAAACTCCTTATATGTTGGATATTGTATTCCTTGTGAGCCCCACGTAACCAATAAAACATTTGAGCATTCTTGAATTTTCCTGTACAATTATTTGACCATATAAGATGTTATGTCATCTGGATTCCTCTTTCTCTTACATTTCTGTAAAATATGCTGAAACATTATTGAACAAACTCTGACGAGTGCATCCTATTGTCACTCACATATAAATGATACTCCCTTAGGATTTTTCCATCATGCTCTATGCTATCATTTGCATGTCTATAAACAATATGAACAAAAATAGCAACTTTCAAAGTGGAAATGTAATATTGAGATTGAATTTCCTTTTGTGGCTTAAGAGTATAGTTTTATGCAAAGTACACCACTCATAGTATACTTCTAACTGGAATTGTATTTCTACATGTGCGAAATTGAGAATCAAGTCATCTAGCATTCAAGCCATCCTCAAACATCACAAATCCCAAATAGACTAAATCATCCTTCATGAAAGTGCAAGTTTCTTGATATTGATCAACAACTTCTCTCTAAACCTTTGCAAAACTTGGGTAGTACTATAATGTTTAAGTATTTCTTTGTATGAAATTATATCAATTCTAGGCTATCTTTTGATAAAAAATAAAGTTAGGGTTTCATATATATAACCTTTCCTTTCCTCATTTGAAGGATAAAAAATCAAGCAATTGAAGGATAGTTTGTAGTGAAAGTGTAGGTTTATGTGAAGTCTACAATTAGAAAATTCATCATCAATCAAGTCTTCATCAAACTTTTTCATCATCCATGGAAGCTTAGGAGATATTGAACAATAATGAAGAGATCACCGACTGTTGATTGTCTTGTACCTCTCCCTTAGGGTTTGGTATGATTTCATGTTATTTTCATTTCTCTATCCGAGTTTACAAATCTACATATCATTCATTTTTAGATTTACATTATTTCTTTAGATCCATATTGCATTTGTGATTTGAAATATTTACATTATGTTCATTTAGGGTTTTTAACTCCAACCATAGGGTAGAACTCTAGTTTGCATTTTTAGCTCATTAGGATCTTACAAACACATGAGATTCTAGGGCATACACACTTTTCAATACTACATTGGCTATTTGTGGAGGTGTAAATCACCAAAAAAAGGGGTTTGACTAAGGAAAAACCCTATATATCCACCCATACACCATTTTTTAGGTCGAAGGTGTAGGTACAAAACTTTGATGGAGTTGCGAACTTCTGGGAAGAAAGAATTTTCAAGTACAGGTCTAGATCTAGAAGAAGCCCCCAGATCACTGGGATTGGGGTGGCCAGTACCCTGCTCTAAGACCAAGGTGCCCAATGCCTTGGTCCTCTATAGTTTTGTGTAGTTTCTGTCAGTTTTGTCTCTAGGGAACTCAATTTGCAGATCTTTGGATCTCAGCTCAGTACAGTCTTTAGGACCAAGGCACCTATCACCCTAGTCTTGCTAGTTCAAGCTCACATTTATATGATAGGATGATGTAGGAGCATCCCCGGTTCATTGCAATCTTGCATCAACAAAAAACATTTTCCTTTCTGCTTTGTTTTATGTTTGCAGTTTTAGTTTTCCATTATGTGTGTCCCAGTTTTGGCTCATCGGAGCCTGTGGAGTTGGATTCTACTTGAAGACTTGATCATCTTTGCTGCTTCCTGACCGCATCACATTTGGATCATTTTCTGGCAAGATATTGCTACTGTTTTCCATGATAGTTTCCTGTTATCGATTGTTCCTTTGTTACCGGTTGCCTGGATCTATTCTAGTGATCTACTCGAACCCCTTCCCAAGCTTGCAGAGCCTTGTGCATTGATTCTGAAGCTCCTTGGCATGTGGCCGACCTTTTCCAGTGATCTATGTTTCATGCTTTGGATTTTCCAGAGGAATCTGTTGGTGGAGACTGACCTTATTATTTTGCACGTTAGGTCTTGTTTTTGAGGTTTTGATCCCTTTTGGGCCGACAAGATCCTTTGGATGGATATATATATATATTTGTAATTATGCATTAAAATGTAATAAATCAAAGAATCAAGTAGCTAGACCATGCATAGAAGATAGATCATAAGATTCAAGGTCCCGGTTGTGACCTATTCTACTAGGCCTGTGAGCTGGTAGGTTGTAACCCATTTTTTACCAGTTAGATGTAATCAAATTTCATGCAATAAAAAAATCTGTTATACATTCCTTCCATCATATCTTTGTGTTTTAGTTGTGTTTACTCTTGCTGACCGGTCCGGATTGATCTCCTTGAGGTCCCAACTCACCAGTAACTGCTTCAAGTGGTATCAGAGCAAAGTTTCATTTTGGAGGTTGCGTGTCCTGAAATTTTGTTGTAGGGTGGCAAATTGTGGATCCAACCTACAACTACAGAAGACTAGCGTGGATGATAGCATGAAGAGGAGCTAGGAATGGTGGAACGCATGGGAATGCAGACCCTGATGTGATGGAGATGTTGCGAGGAATAACAACCCAGTTAGAAGTCGTGGAGACAACCCAGATACGAGGCCGACATATTGAAGATGTAAGTGAAGAAGAAGGAGAAGAAGCCCCAACAGAACAAGCAAACCTACTAGCGGTTGATCCGGATGAGGAAACGTTTTTGAGGGTTTTGAGTAGGGCGAATACTAAACCTCATTTTACCCTACCGGAATATGATGGCAAGTTAGATTCAGAGGAGTTGATGGATTGGATCTCAGAGATGGAGAAGTATTTTGATTTTGAAAACACCATAGAAGAGAGGAAGGTGAATTATGCCTATACCAGTTGAAAGGTCATGCATCTTTGGGGAGAGCATTTGCAAGTTGACAAACAGAGAAGAGGTAAAGAGAAGATTAAGACATGTGATCAGATGATTGGTATGTTGAATCAAAGTTTGTGCCAACGAATTACCAAGTGGATCTATTTCGGAAGTTGCAGAATTTGAGACAGAAGAAATCGAGTGTGAAGAAGTACACTGAAGTATTTTACACGTTGAATATCAGATCCGGATATGTTGATGATGAAGTTGAACAAGTTGTAAGATATTTGAATGGATTGCGGATGTCTATACAAGATGAATTAAGTATGATCAAATTGTAGAGTGTTGAAGAGGCTTACCAGTATGCCCTACAGGTAGAAGAAAAGTTAAACAAAAGACATGAGTAGAGACTGAGAGGTAGTGGTGGAAGGTTTATCGGAGGAATATTTCAAGGAGGAAGAGGATATACCAGAGGAATAGGAACCAATATAGATAAGAACAAGGATAAGGAAGTGAGAGAAGAAGGTAATTCATACCAGAAGTATGATAGAAATTTCTACAAGAGGAGGAAACCTCATTTTTACCAGAATGAGAATTTTGGAAGAAAAGACAAGAGGACATTTAGAGGAGCCTTCTTTAAGTGTGGAGGAGAAGGACATCATGTATTTGATTGTAAGAAGACAGAAACTACCAAAAGAGTAGTAGTGGTGGAAGAAAACCCATCAGATCAGACAATAAACCAGAAGATGGATAACTATTGGTGATGAGGAGAGATTTGTGTCATACCAGAAGAGATGAAGAGCCCTTGTAGAGGAAGAATTTGTTCAAGTCCAGATGTAAGATATTTGGTAAGTGTTGTAAAGTTGTTATTGATAACTTGGCAGTTCATATAATCTTGTTTCAGAAGAGATCGTGAATAAGTTAAAATTGGAGAGATTGAAACATCCTAAGCCTTATTAGATAGCATGGATTCAGGACAAACATAAGTTGTTATTAAGTGAACAATGTTTGGTGAAATTGAAAAATTGGGAATTATCATGATGAAGTCTTGTGTGATATCATGCCTATGGATATTTGTCATTTTTTGTTCGGTAGACCTTGGCAGTTTGATAGACACGCAGTACATGATGGGAGGAAGAATACATACACTATTGTGGCCAATGGGATGAAGCAAAGATTGTTTCCTTTGGAGGAACCTACAAAGAATGAAGTTTGTACGAATGCTAGAATATGTTTTGTAGATGGAAGGAAATTCATGGATGGAATGAGACATGAGAATGTGTGCTTTGCCTTAATTCTTAAGAAGAGTGAGAGACCAGAACTAGAAAGAGAACACCTAGAAGAGATAAAAGATTTGTTAATAGAGTATGAGGACATCATTTCAGATAATGTACCTAATGGATTGCCACCTATGAGAAGTATTAGTCATTGCATGGACTTGGTTCCCGGAGCTAGTTTGCCTAACAAAGTTGCACATTGGTTGACACCGGTAGATAATGAAGAACTCAATAGACAAGTGCAGGAGCTGTTGAAGAAAGGTTTGATAAGGGAGAGTTTGAGCCCTTCTGTAGTACTAGTAGTATTAGCACCTAAGAAGAATGCAGAGTGGAGAATGTGTACCAATTTAAGAGCAATAAATAAGATTACAATAAAATACTAGGTTCTTTTGCCTAGGATGGATGACATAATGGACTGTTTGAGTGGAGAAAAATACTTTACAAAGATAGATTTGAAGAGTGGATGTCATCAAACCAGGATCAGAGAAGGTGATGAGTGGAAGACAACATTTAAGATAAATGAAGGACTGTATGAATGGTTGGTGGTGCCTTTTGGATTGACTAATGCACTGAGTACTTTCATGAGGTTGATGAATGGGGTATTGAAGAAATTATTGGGTAAGTTTTTTATTGTGTATTTGGATGACATTCTGATTTTTAGTAAGACAAGATAACACCATTTATTGCAGTTAAGACAAGTTTTGCAAAGGTTGAGAGAGAAGTTGTTGATCAATATCAAGAAACTTGCACTTTCATGAAGGATGATTTAGTCTATTTGGGATTTGTGATGTTTGAGGATGGCTTGAATTCTAGATGACTTGATTCTCAAATTCGCACATGTAGAAATACAATTCCAATTAGAAGTATACTATGAGTGGTGTACTTTGCATAAAACTATACTCTTAAGCCACAAAAGGAAATTCAATCTCAATATTACATTTCCACTTTGAAAGTTGCTATTTTTGTTCATATTGTTTATAGACATGCAAATGATAGCATAGAGCATGATGGAAAAATCCTAAGGGAGTATCATTTATATGTGAGTGATAATAGGATGCACTCGTTAGAGTTTGTTCAATATTGTTTCAACATATTTTACAGAAATGTAAGAGAAAGAGGAATCCAGATGACATAACATCTTATATGGTCAAATAATTGTACACGAAAATTCAAGAATGCTCAAATGTTTTATTGGTTACGCAGGGCTCACAAGGAATACAATATCCAACATATATGGAGTTTTTTTGAAGCTAGAAATGGTAAAGGAGAACATGATGGAGCTAGTGCATGTGTTAAAATAATTCTTGCTAGAGAGAAATTTAAATTTGAAGATAATGTAAAATTTAAAGATGCACGTGCAATTGTAGATTGGTGCATTACAAACTTATCTACTGGATCAGGCGTGAACTATACAATTCAGTGATTCTTTTGGTTAGTTGATGAGGAAAAAATTGTGCCCGAACTTGATTGTGAGACAATTAGTGCATTGGCAAAATGGCATTCATTTAAGAGTTCAAATACAAGCACATGGACTATATGGATAAGGAAACTTGCATGTTTTTGTCATTTTTGTATTTCAGGTGATTCTGATGTATGTGAGAATACTTAATGGGTTGAAGATTAGAATCAAAGATCGTTGACTCCTACTCAAGCACAAGATCAGATTAATACAATTGAAGATAATGATCAACTATTTGCATCAAACGATTATGATCGTGTTTCCAACCTTGTACAAAAAGGCAATCATTTCATTATTTTGTTGAACATTTAATAAAATTAGTTTCAAACTTTTTTATATTTAATGTAAATTAAAAATGGTAATTTTTTAATTCTAAATTTAGATAATTTTTTTTTTTTTGTTTGTAGGACATGTGTATGTTGTTGTTGCACCTGAGGACAATGAAGAGGAAACAAAATGTTGGTTGGCTCCATGTTTTGAGACTAAATACAAATTAGTTAATCCTTGAGAAGATGATAATGGTTTTCATTATCCGACTGGTTCAGTGGTAGTTGTTGGAACTTGGCTAAGGAAATATTTGACAAGGAAGAATTGTTTGCCTTCTTTTGAAGATTATAAAACACACAAGTAGATAATACACTACTCACATTTGATTATCTTAATAATACATGTTAAAAGGGGTACGGTCGTAATTAGTTAATTTCATACTTAGAATAGGAATTTCAAATTTAGCATCTACAAATTTTGTAATTAATCATTTAAGACACATGACTTAAAGGGATTGGCCTAACTAGGACACGTGGCTTAAGGGGACCAAACTAGTTCAATAAGACAATTGGCTTAACAGGATAAGCCTAATTAGGATGTATGTGGCTTAAGGGGAAGAAAATTTAAATAGGACACACGTGCACAACTTAAGGGGATCATTTTAAGCAAATAATTACGACCATCCCCTTAAGACATGTGCATGTCCTAATTACATGTGTCTTAAGGGGACATGGTTGTAATTAAATTTAATTTGGTCGTAATTACTTAATTTCATATATAGTCAATAGGACCTATTATGCTATTTAATATATGGCATTTAATATATATAGTTAATAGGTCCTAGTATGTTAAAAGGGGTATGGTCGTAATAGTACGTTAAGAGGGGTATGGTATAAATTAGTTTGTTTCATGTCCTTAGAATAGGAATTTCAAAATTAACATCTACAAATTTTGTAATTAATCATTTAAGACACATGACTTAAGGGGACGATCATACAATTAGGACACGATATGAGATCTTATGTGGTCAAGTTGGGTCATAAGGGGTATGTTGTATACATTAATGTTAAAAAGGTGGCATTTTGTCCTAAGGGACCCACACACACACACACAGACACACACACACACACACATATATATATATATGTGGTCCTAAGGGGCAGGACACATGTGTTTTTACTAGATATACACATCTTAAGGGGATGCGGGCCTAATTGAGACATGTGGCAAGAAAGGGGATAAAACTAATTATTAGGACATGTGGCTTAAAAGGGGAATGAATTTGAAAATAGGACATGGATTAAGGGGACACATGTGTTCTAATGTACATGCATGACCCCTTAGGACACTATGTGATCCTATGGGGTCATACATGTACATGGTCCTAGAAGGGGTTGAACACATGAGTTAGAATGCATGCATGTGTGTGACGGGCCGTTAGGACCACATTGTGTTCTAAGGGGTCATATGTGATCCTAAGGGGTGACACATGTGTTCTAACACATGTGATCCCTTAGGAACACATATGAGCCCTTTTAACATCCTATACTTAGTGCATACAATATACCCCAACTACTAGGATGTTAAAAGGGCTCATATGTGGTCCTAAGGGGTCACACATGTGTTCTAACACATGCGCGACCCCTTAGGATCACATTGACCCCTTATAACACAATGTGGTCCTAGTAAAGACCCATCACACACATGCACATGTTCTAACTCATGGTATAATATGGACATGGCTTAAAATGGGATGCATGCCTAATTGGGACATGTGGCAAGAAAGGAGATCAAACTAAATTATAGGACATGTGGTTTAAAAGGGGAATGAATTTTAAAATAGGGGATGGCTTAAGGGGACATGCGCATGTGTTCTATAATGTACATGTGTGACCCCTTAGGACCACATATGACCCCTTAGGACACTATGTGATCCTATGGGGTCATACACATGTACATGGTCCTAGAAGGGGTTGAATGCATTAGTTAGTTCACGCGTGCATGTGCGACGACCCTTTAAGACCACATTGTGTTCTAAGGGATCATATATGATCCTAGAATGGGTCACACATGTTTTAGAACACATGAGTGATATCTTAGGACCACATATGAGCCCTTTTAAGATCCTAGTAGTGTATACAATATACCTAAACTATTTGGATGTTAAAAGGGCTCATATGTGGTCCTAAGGGGTCATGCATATGTTCTAACACATGTGTGACCCCTTAGGATCACATATGACCCAGGCTTAGAACACAATGTGGTCCTAAAGGCCCATCACACACATGCATGTGTTCTAACTCATGGTGTAATATGGACATGGCTTAAAAGGGGATCTAGGCCTAATTGGGACATGTGGCAAGAAAGGGGATCAAACTAAATTATAGGACATGTGGCTTAAAAGGGGAATGAATTTAAAAGTAGGAGATGGCTTAAGGGGACATGTGCATGTGCTATAGAATGTACATGTGTGACCCCTTAGGACCACATATGACCCCTTAGGGTCAACTATGTGATCATATGGGGTCATACACATGTACATGGTCCTAGAAGGGGTTGAATGCATGAGTTAGTTCATGTGTGCATGTGTGACAACCCTTTAGGACCACATTATGTTTTAAGGGGTCATATATGTGATCCTAAGGGGTCACACATGCGTGACCCCTTAGGACCACATATGAGCCCTTTTAACATCCTACTAGTTAAAAGGGCTCATATGTGGTCCTAAGGGGTCACGCATGTGTTCTAACACATGCGTGACCCTTTAGGATCACATATATGACCCCTTAGAACACAATGTGGTCCTAAAGGCCCATCACACATGCACAGATTCTAACTGATGCGTTCAACCCCTTAGGACCATGTGCATGTATGACCCCATAGGATCATGCATAGTGTCCTAAGGGGTCATGTATGTGGTCCTAAGGGGTCACACACGTACATTAGAACGTGCATGCGTGACCCCTTAGGACCACATACATGACCCCTTTGGACACTATGTTTGATCCTATGGGGTCATATGTGGTCGTAAGGGGTTGAACGCATGTGTTAGAACACATGTGTACATGAGCCTTTAGGACCACATATTCAATGACCCCTTGGGATACTAGGATTTTAAAAGGGGTCATATGTGGTGGAGTAAGGGGTCACACATGTTTTAAAACACGTGTGACACTTTATGACCAAATATGACCCCTTAGGACGTGATGTGATCCTATGTGGTCATAGGGGGTATGTTGTATACACTAGATGTTAAAATGGGTCATATGTGGTCCTAAGGGGTCACGTGCATACATGTTAAAACACATGCATGACCCCTTAGGACCAAATATGACCCCTTAGGACATGATGTGATCCTATGGGATCATATGTGGTCCTAAGCAGTCGCACATGTGTTAGAACACATGCGTGACCCCTTAGGACTACATTTGACCCCTTACGGTCCATTGTGTTCCTATATGGTCATATTAGGTCATATGGGTTAAATGGTCATGTGTGTGATCCTATAATTTTTGTTTTTTCAACATTTTCTTTTTATTTAAAAAAAAGGTTTTGGTTTTGGTTTTTCTACATTTTAGTTAATTTTCTATGTTTTGGTTTTCACTTTGGTTAATTTTAACAATGTTTTAGTTTCATTTTTGTTGTAATTTTTTGGGTTTTGGTTTTCATTTTGATTTTTGTTTTGATTTTGTATTTTGTTTTGGTTTTGATTTTTTTGGGGGTTTTGGTTTCATTTCAAGGTTTTCAACATTTTTATTAAATTCATTCATCAACCATGAAAAAATAATTTTATAGAAAAACTACTATTATTAAAACCTAGATTAAATTTAAAAAAAAAAACCTAATCTAATTAATTCATAAAAATCAATTCATCATCAATAATTATAAAATAAATTTCAAGCTAAATTTAACTAATTTTTAAACTAAAAAACAAATTTTTAAACTAAAAACATAATTTTATAATGAAAAAAATAACTATTAAACTAAAAATCAAATTTTTTTAATAAATAAAAAAAAATTTAAATTAAAAATCAATTTTTTTTAAACTAAAAAATTAATTTAAATATGAATTATTGAAAAAAAAGGGTGCTGGGTGTACCTGAAAGACTTGCAGGTGACTTGCTAGCACCTTCTGGGGAGGGCTCCACTCTTTCAATTAGGATCCCGTATGGCAAAAATGAACTCCACCCCATTTTAAAAAGAAAAATTATATATTCAAAACGGGATCCTGTTTCATTTTAAAACGAGATCCTGTTTGGGGTTCTAGTCTCAGGATCCTAGGTTCCACAGGATCCCATTTGGTTTTCGGCTCAGGATACCGTGCGTAGGTGGGATCCCAATTCGTCTCCTATTGACTCCATCTGATTTCCACTTTTTTACTAAGTCTAAAAATTTCACAGTAAGTGGTCACAACTTCTTGCACTTACCCTTATGAGCTTTACTACCATTTTAGAAATATTAGATCACTTCTCTATACACACTATGGTATAGAGTAAAAAATTCTATCAATTGCCACCTTCAATCACTTCCTTATGATTGTTTATATTAGGGAAAACGCTGCCCTATTGAAAGGATATTTCAAATTTGAAAGTATGTGGTCCAGTGATAAGGATATGGTTGGACAATAAAAAATGGTGGAAAGAATATTCTTGTGGGATAGGGACTAAAGGTAATATATTCACCAAAAAATCTATATCATATAAAAGATAGATTGAAGGAATGAAACTTGAATGTCTTTCAAAAATATAAGGAGAGATTGGAACAATAGATGACAACACTCAATAAAAAATTAATACATTGTGGGATTTTCTTGGGTAGGTTTCAAAAAGAAAAGAGTCTACAAAAAGAGCATGAAAAATTATACGAAGTGGAGGAACTATATAGTAAGAAAAAAGGTAGAGAAAATTCGATTAACATAATAGATTTAAACTCTAATTTTTTCACTACTTGGTCAAAGTAAGGTGAATTTATAATATGATTAACAAAATTCATTGCTATTAAGATGGGAATATAGTTCAATCAAGGGAAGAGATTGAAGCATAAGTTGTATTGTTTTTCAAATCTTAGTTGGCTATAGAGGGGGTTGTGGACTATTAGATGGAGGATTCCTTTTTTCTTTGTACTCTTAGGTGCATAACAATCGTATATAATTCCATGTTTATAGTCCCCTTCACAAAAGAAAAGATAAAGGATGCAACTTATCAACTTCATCCAAACAAAGCTTTAGACCCAGATGAATTTATTACAAAATTCTACCACATGAGAGCTAGTATTTTATTTGGAAAGATGCATGGGAATTGGTTGAGGATTTTACACAAAAGAAATATTTATTGAAGATATAAATAATACTATTATTATGATTATTCCTAAGAATTACATATGTAAACATTTCATAGAATTTCAACCAATTTCATTGTGCAATACCATTTACAAAATCTTTTTTAAGGCTCTTTCAAATAGAATAAAGAGAGTTTAAAGATTTTGTAATCTTCAAGGAGAAAAATGTATTTACACTAGGTAGGGAGATTACAAACAATATCATACTACCTTAGAAACAATTCACTCTATTATGAGCTTGAGATTAAAAATTATGCTGATAAAGTTTGATGTAACTAGAGCTTATGACAAGATAAAATATAGGTTTTTTTTTGCAAAAATCAAAAAACATAGTTTCTAAAATATATGGTTGAATTGGATCTATGAATGTATCTCATTGGTTTTATTTTTGGTATCAGTAAATGACTCTTTATGCAACTTCTTCAATTCTTCATGTGGTCTAAGGTAGAGTGATCTCGTTTCACCCTTTCTTTTCTTCATAATGGTGGAGGCTATGTGAAGGTCTTTCAAATAGTGGCACAATTTGAACAAATGAAAGATTGTTTGGTAACATAAAATGTTGAAGCCATAATGGATGTCTAATTAATTTATGGCATGTTTTCATTTGATGGATCTTCAATGAAGAAGGACAAGGAAATTAAGCAGGCTCTCAAACTATAAAATCAATTATTGGGTTAGATTCTATACAAGGATAATTTTGAAATTTATATATTCAACACAAAATATCTTGGCAAAGGTGAATATCTATCTTTTTGGGGTTCCCTAGAGTTTCAATCCCATTAAAATAATTGGGAGTGCTAAAGTTATATAGGTCTTATAGACCGAGACAATTAAAATACATTATAAGAAACTATATGAGGAAAGCCTCTTCTAGGCAAAGTAAATGGTTGTAACTCATTGGATGCCTCACAAAGATAAGACGATTCTAGCCATTATTCCAATTTATGTTATACCTTGTTATTAATTAACAAATATTGTCTCCTTCAATATAAGAGAAATGATAAATAAATTTGTATGGGAAGGGTCAAAGAAAGAAAGAAGAATCCCATTAGTTCATTGGGATAACTCTTGTATGCCCATAATTGTTGGTGTGGCTTGATTTTATAAAATGTATGCACAAAATCTAACAATATGTCCAGGGGGTTGAGCTTAGTTGGTTGAAGCATTGAGTTCTCAATGTGGAGACCCAAGTTCAACTCCCAAGAGGGACATCTTTGTGGAATTATAAGTTGTGACTCTTGGTCTTCCATTGGTTGTATTTGTCACATTGTTTAAAGTGGATTTCTAAGTTGTGACCCTTGGTCTTCCAATTGTTGTTTCTAGTTTGGTGCTCGAAAGGAGCTGGTATTTATAATAAGTTTGTAATTGTTCTATGATACCTAATACAAAAAACAATAGGAGCCATATTGGTTTTGAAAATGTTAAAAGTACCACATAAACTTTGGTGCATGAAATTTTAAAGAAATTTTTTGAAAAATGAAGAAACAAGTTGAAATTTAACCATTGAAAATTCTCATGGCAATATGGAGATTTATGTGGGATTCCAAGTTGGTCATTACCAATAACCTAACATTGAAGATTAGTAATGGAAATAATTAAGTTTTTAGAAAAGATTCATATGAAGTCTCTAAGAGAAACAAAGATGAATAATTGTCCAATAATTTATTAGGTCAGAAAATACACACACACACACACAGATATATATATATATATATATATATATATATATATATATATATATATATATATATATATATATATATATATATATATATATATATATATGTATGTATATATATGTATGTATGTAAATGTATGTATATATATGTATATATACAGAGAGAGAGAGATATATATGTATATATGTATACATATATATACATATATATATGTATACATACACACACACCTATATATATGTATGTATATATATGTATATATATATATATATGCATGTATATATATATATGTATGTATATATATGTATATATACATGTATATCTATATATACATATATGTATGTATGTATATATGTATAGATGTATATATGTATGTATATATGTATATATGTATACATCTATACATACATACATACATACATACATACACACATACATACATAGAAAGATATATATATACATACATACATATATACTGTAAAGTGGAAAATTGGATCCTAGTGACTCCCCACCTAGGAGAGAGAAAGGAAGCCACTAGGATTATTTTTGCTTGGGAAGAAATTTACATTCAAAAGAGGGGTTGAATCCACTAGATCCAAATCCGAGGGAAACAAGGATATGAATTCTGAGTGGATAGCAAGTGGTTGAAGTGTGATTTGCCCTCTTTTGTAAACGATAAAGTTGACTTGTTGACTATGTAGAAAAGAGAGAGGAAATGAGTGAAATGAGGAGCTACCAGTTCGAGATCACGCTATAACTTCGGATCTGAGTAATTAAACTGATGCAGATCTGCCTTGCAAATTTAGAGAAAAGTCATTGGGACCATGGCAGTAATGTACATGGTCCGCCACAAAATCCACAAAATGAAAAGGGTTCTTCCATGTCTAAAAATGAAGCCCAAACCTGCAATTACAGCTGCGCATCTGCAACCTACATTCAGAAAATAGAAGAAAAGGGGGGTTGTGGATAGGGTTTTGCCTTAGTCAAACCCCGGTTGAGGAATCAACCTAGAAAGAAAGTAATTGCAAATGGATGAATGTAAACAATGTAGATATATACCTTGTAGACCTACAACTTGTTGATGATGATTTCTTTGATTCTTGAATGCAATCATAAATGTTATATGAAATGGCATGTAACATGACAAAACCCTAACACACACACATGCTTTGCAAATGAATGTTGTAATGTTGCTCCAATGGATGAATGAAGAAGACTTGAATGCTTGATGATGACCTTGAAATATTATATCTTCTCCTTATGCTCTCTATTCGTCTATGCTTTATCCATCCATCCTCCTTGAATTAGGGTATTGAATTCCCTTTTATGCATGCCTCAAGGATTAACTTTCAACCACTGAAGGCCAACAAAGCGGAATAACAAACCCCGAAGATAAGAAGTGCATAGGAGATCGGGCAACGCACACTTAGGACTACCCTAAGAGATGGGGACATGGGCACCACACCACTTTCCTAGGGGGACATTGGCGCCATGCCCTTGGCCTAGGGGGTACAAGGGCGCTACACCCCTGTCCTGCCCTATTTTGGGGCCCAGAGAGGGTCTAGAGAAAATACCAGACATGATGAGAAAGGGAGAAGGGGGGAAAATGCAGAAATAGGTCTCGATTAAGGAAGGAGATGTAGTTGCCAAGGTGAGGACCCCAAATTTTGTAAAAATTGTAGGGGTCATAATTTTATGACACTACATTTAGCCCCCACTTTAGTGGGATTATGGCTTATGCCACTACTACCGATAAAGTAGACAAAAAAGAGAGATGAAGATGAGAGATGCGAAGCAAAACCACAAGGAGTATAAGACATCACTAATATTGAGGAGCAAAAAGCCCCCAATCTTAGGGTCTCAACTCATGCAACATATGAAAGAGCACACACAAAAAAAGGCACAAAACACACAAAAACAAACAAAGCTAAAAAAGACACACAAGAAGAACAAGACACAAAATGACAAAATAACTAGACGAAGAAATCTCGAGCTCAGATGTCTCAACAACTAATCAGGACACAAAGACCAATGCTATCACATAAAAAAAAGCGATCACATAAAAGAGCAAAGATGACATCATACATGAACTATCAATAGTAAAACTATGAGTTCATGAGAGGAAGAAGAGAGAGAAAATGAATACACACTTTGGTGATCCATGAGAAGAAAAGTGAATAAGAAAGAAAACATGGATGTCTCGCCCCTAGAGCCTGGCTGGGTGATCCATTAAGAGAAGGACATGGAAAATCTCACCCCTAGAGCTTGCTAAGGTGATCCATGTAAAGAGAGAGAGTGAGAAATCCATTAGTTCCACTCAACCTCATGCGCATGTGTGCAAGTGAGGTTTGAAGCACCTCATAGAAGTCTATGCCTAAGTACGCTACAACCTATATAGAATGTATATTACAAGTGTCAAGAAAGTTGTGATATCTCTCTCTAAGAGACCATGCTCTGGTTCTGAGAATAATCACCCTGCATAAGAGAAAAGTGGCCCGTCATCTCGCTCTAAGAGATTGTGCTCTGGTTTCAAGAATGACCCACTGTACAAGAGAAAAGTGATAACATATTTCTCTAAGAGGTTTCCCCCTGGTTCCAAGAATGTCTCATTGTATAAGACAAGAAGAAGTGAAGACATCTCTCTCTAAGATACCGTGCTCTGGTTCCAAGAATGACCCACTGTACAAAAAGTGACGACATCTTTCTCTAAGAGGTTTCCCTCTGGTTCCAAGAATGTCCCACTATTCAATGCATGAGAGAAGTATAGTACAAAGGAGTAGTGTGGGTGCCCCCCCTTAACATGTCAACATAGTCTAATGTTGATATCTTAATAAAAGCCGAACAAGGATACCTACCTTCGCCACAAAGAAGATATCTTCCATGCAACAATGTCATAAATCCAAGCAAGAGAGGGAATAATCTTCAAGCCAGGATAAGATAGTTGAAAAGAGATATCTTGTTGTCAGTGTAAAGGTGATCCTTGGAGGAGAAGAGATCTTTGTTCAAAAAGACATCTACCCCCAAGAGGAGTTGTCTTAGAAAAATATAACATCTTCTAGAACAAGAAAAGGAAAGAACAAGAATGCAATCCTTCCTCCTATTTCTAGGTGAAAGAGATTCTTTATGAGGGATGACTCACTTTTAGCCCCCAAGAGGGATGGTTGTATTTATCTTAGGTGTACATTACCAAGTGTAAAAGAGGTCGCAGTCAAGGATTAACACTTCTTGTATAAGAGAGAATCCTTAAGTCAATAACCAACAACTATACACAAGGAATGACATCAAGTAATAGAACTCACACCATCCACTTAATAGGACAAAGTGGATCCCTAGAGAAAGAGAGAGAAAAGGATCATTTCCCCTCAAGCTAATGTGACAATGAGAAGAGCTTACACAATCTACTAGAGAGAGATTAAATATAAGAAAATGTACAATGAACTTACATGAGCACATGAAAGAAAAGACATTAGTAAATGTAAAATACATGTCTCAATCTTAAAAAAGAAGAGAGAAAAATAATCATACATTCCCCAAGGGGGATTAGCCATAAAAGCATACCATTGTAAGAAATGATAATCACATATGAAAAATACATCCCCTAAAGGAAATAATGATAAAAAAGAAAACGTAAAGGAGTGAAAAATCCTTGCCCCCCAAGTGAGGAGAATAAGGAGAAATATTACACATTTTCTGATGGTGATTAGTTTCAAGTGATATGCCACCCTATTGGAACAAATCCTCTCAAGGAAAGGATACATACTTCCAGAGAGATCATTCCCTGCTAAGGGGCATATCATACTTGTGAATAATCAAAACCATAGAAGAGGTAAGATTTCCAAGAGAATGAAGGAAAGAGAAGAAGTGCAGTATTCATTATAGATGCCCCTCTCCAAGCAAATAGGAAAACCAAAGAACAATTATATGCTCACATAGGAATAGCCCTATGTAAGAAAAGAGATCTAATAATGAATAATATACAAAGATAGAGATAAGTATATAGAAAGAAGAAGAGAAATAGACATCATGTTGTTGCCCCAAAGTATGTTAAAGTGAAACAATACCACCACTAATGATAAAGAGCCCCCGGTAAATGGGATAATTATGCCATAGGGTGAAGAGCAACATGAAGGGAAAAGAAGTGCTAAGGAACGATGTTTTTACCAAGAAAGACAGATAGATCTTCTATGAGACAAATGTGTGCAAGATCATATTGTAGTTGAACAAATTTATTAAATGCAGTACATTTTCCAATAGAATGTGAATATGAATCATGAAAAATTCAATATTCAATACCTTTCACTTTATTAAGATTTTTGTTTTTATTATGAGGAGGAAATGAAATGTTGTCATATTTCAACCTCCAATAGATTCTTGCAGCTAATATGTCAGGATGGTAAATATCATCTTCCCATGAAGAAGAGGGTTTGCTAGGAGAGGTAGTTTCATTATCCACAATTCTAATTTTGCCACTATCTATGCCATCTTGAATATATTTTTGAAAATCAAGGCAATCATCAACATTATGGTCATGGGTTCGATGCAATGAACAAAAAGAACGCTTTGAAGAAGAAGTAGTCTTGCGGGCTCTCTTGATTTGTTGTTTTTGAAGGGAATCTTTAAAGTTTTGAAGCCTAAGGAATTCATCCATAGAAAGAGGGGTACCACTTCCTAAGCCTCTTGTAGTAGTTTGTGTAGGAGGATTTATAGGGACATGAACTCCATGCTCAAATTTCCCAATTCCTTGTCCTTCAAAACCTTGTTTTGTAATTATATGAAAGACAAGACTATAAGAATGTTGCAATTGACTAGATGGAGGAACAAGATCATGAATTTCCTTAAAATTTGATGTGTCAGGAGGCATAGAAGTATTTGTATATGAAGGAGGAGTATCATGTGGAATGAGAATCTCTTTGCCTTTATCAAGCTTATCCTTTTTGAAAGATTGAGGAAGAACATCTTCATCATCTAAAAGTTCATTTTTAGTGATCTCTATGTGAGCAAAAAAGGTCATGAATAAAATGCATGACATCTTCCTCTCTACATAGACTTTGATGTTGAAGATCGGTCCTAGGAGAATAAGGAGGATCTAAAGATGTAAGAATGTTGATGTTTTTATATTTCTTCTCTTGCTTAAGGGTATGTGTAGAAGAAGAAGATGGATCCACATTACTTTCCAATTCTTTCTCTCTTGTAGAAATATCATTGGGTAAAGACTTACATCTCATTTCTTTCACACAAGATACGCTAGGAGAGGTACAAGGGTTAGGATCTCTAGGTTGAGGATCTACAAAATATTTAAGGTGATTAACATAGGAAATGCATTTTGTTAACAAAATCACCATAATGCAACATAAATGATACATGAAAGCTTTGAAATCTAATAATTTGGAAATCCTAACAACACAATATGACCAAGTGCTATGAAGAAAGAGAAGCAAGAGGAAATGGAAGAAACTTTTATCCGACGCATGATAAATATATGCAAAAATTAATGTAATCACATGTGAAAGGGCAAGTAAATCCAATTTATTAATTTCCATTAAAAGTCTCTTAAGTGAAATCTGAAGTTGCTGGAAAAGAAGATCTAAAATTAGGACCTTTTGATGAAAATTAATTTTAAGATGTAAATTTGATGAATTTTGAATTTGTGATTAACCTTAGAGAGTATTAAAATTAATAAAGTACATTGATTTTCTAGATCTAAGTAAAAAATATAGTCAATTCTGTCTCTCGAAATTTTGGGAAAAAAGTTGAGGACTGTGGCCGGAATGCACACGGTCCAAGCAAATTTTTTTGAATTTTTTTAGGGATGATATAGATTATGATTTTAATATGGAATCCAAAAAAAATAGCTATTTTGGAGATGTCTAGATTGGTTAAAATTGCAGTCAAAGGTCGCAAATAAAAGAATCTTAAAAATTAGGGTTTTATGATTTAACCACTGAATTTTTAGAATAAAGAAACATATTTGAATTGCAATTTTGTAATAGAAATCGGATCTGAAACAAGCAATGCAAATTTTACAATTCACAAGCTTAATTTTCTCAAAATAAAAAATTAGGGTTTTTATGCAATTAACCTCTAAAATTTGCAAATAGATCAAACTTGAAAATGAAAATTTAAAAGTCAAATTTCAATTAACCAGATCTAAGAATGAGAAATCAGAATTAATGTGTAAGATGTCGGGTTCACCAAAATGTAAAGTGGAAAATTGGATCCTAGTGACTCCCCACCTAGGAGAGAGAAAGGAAGCCACTAGGATGATTTTCGCTTGGGAAGAACTTTACATTCAAACAAGGGGTTGAATCCACTAGATCCAAATCCGAGGGAAACAAGGATATGAATTCTAAGTGGATTGCAAGTGGTTGAAGTGTGATTTGCCTTCTTTTGTAAATGAGAAAGTTGACTTGTTGACTATGTGGAAAAGAGAGAGGAAATGAGCGAAATGAGGAGCTACCAGTTCAGGATCATGCTGTAACTTTGGATCTACGCTAATTAAACTGACACGGATCTACCTTGCAAATTTGGAGAAAATTCATCAGGACTGTGGCGGGAATGTACATGGTTCGCCACCAAATCTGCGAAACAAAACGGGTTCTTCCATCTCTGCAAATAAAGCTCAAACCTGCAATTATAGCTACGCACCTGCAACCTACATATAGAAAAGAGAAGAAAAGTGGGGTTGTGGATAGGGGTTTTCTTTAGTCAAACCCTGGTTGAGGAATCAACCTAGAAAGAAAGTAATTACAAATGGATGAATGTAAACATAGGATATGTATACCTTGTAGATCTACAACTTATTGATGATGATTGCTTTGCTTCTTGAATCTAATCATAAATGTTATATGAAATGGCATGTAGCATGACAAAACCCTAACACACACACATGCTTTGCAAATGAATGTTGTAATGTTGCTCCAATGGATGAATGAAGAAGACTTGAATGCTTGATGATGACCTTGAAATCTTGTATCTTCTCTGTCTATGCTCTATCCATCCATCCTCATTGAATGAGGGTATTGAATTCCCTTTTATACATGCCTCCAGGATTAACTTTCAACCACCGAAGGATGACAAAGCAGAATAACAAACCCTGAAGACAAGAAGTTCATAGGAGATCGGGAAATGCACTCATAGGACCACCGTAGGAGATGGGGACAAGGGTCCCATGCCACTGTCTGAGGGGGAGAAGGGTGCCACGCTCTTGTCCTAGGGGGGACAAGGGCACCATGCCCCTGTCCTACCCTATTTTGGGGCCCAGACAGGGTCTAGAGAAAATACCAGACATGAGGAGAAAGGGAGATCGGGTGAAAATGTAGAAATAGGTCTCATTTAAGGAATGAGATGTTGTCGCCAAGGTGAGGACCCCCAATATGGTTAAAATTGCAGGGGTCTGAATTTTATGACACTATATTTAGCCCCCACTTTAGCGGGAGTATGGCTTATGCCACAACTACCAGTAAAGTAGATAAAAAGGAGAGATGAAGATGAGAGATGCAGAGAAAAACCATAAGGAGTATAAGACATCACTAATATTGAGGAGCAAAAAGCGCCCAATCTTAGGGTCTCAACTCATGCGAGCATATGCAAGAGCACACAAAAAAAAAAAATGTACATATACATACATACATACATACATACATACATACATACATACATACATACATACATACATACATATATAGATATATATATACATATACATATACATATACATATACATATACATACATACATACACACACACACACACACACACACACACACACACACACACACACACACACACACACACACACACACATATATATACATATATACATACATATACATACCCATATACATATGTGTGTGTGTGTGTGTGTGTGTGTGTGTGTGTGTGTGTGTGTGTGTGTGTGTATATGTATATGTATATTAATGTATATATATTTGTATACATATGTGTATATATATATACATATATATACATATACATATATATATACATATACATATACATATACATATATATATACATATACATATATATACATATACATATACATATATATAGATATATATACATATATATAGATATATATACATATATATAGATATATATACATATATATACATATGATAATAGAAATGAAACAAACATAATAGTTACATACATATAACTATATATAACAAAAACTTTACCTTTCCAAGTGACACCCTTAAGTCTTACATTATAAAACTTGTTAGCTACATATTTTTGAGAATATCTTTATTTTGAAGAATCAAATACTAAAGCAAGTGGACAAAATATTTATTGATATGATCCAAAATATTTCACCCTTCTTTCATCTTTAAATTATATAACTTCTTCAAAAGGAAAACTTAATTCAAAGTTGAATTTATTTCATACATATCGAACAGTTTATGTCACAATCTTTAAATGATGTTAATATTGAGAATACATTGAATAAAACATCGTTGGATAGAGAGAGGATGATGGTTGCTCTTGCTTTTTTTAATCTAATTTCTCCCACTCCTCATCAATCATCGAATTTGGCTTCTTGGTTTTCCATTATAGTGTGAGTGGGAGATCTTTAATCAATAACAATTACATCTGCATCTTCCACAATCCAAAATTTTTCCTTTTTTTATTTTTATTTTGTATTTATTTGCTTCCTCCATCTTTTTTCATAATTTCTTCCAATTAGCTTCTTTGTCAAGCTCTAATACCAATTGTTGAAACAAGAACAGAAGATAAAAACAAATTAGAAAATAGAATTAGACAAGACACAAAACATGAATTTATAGTGGTTCACTAATATGCTTATGACCACTTTGAAGTAGTGGGAATTTTGTTATTATTATCTCTATTTTGTTCATACATATACAACATCAACTTCTACTATTCAATAACAATTAACATGATTACAATATTTATATAAGAAATAGGTGACCCTTGGTTTTCATATCCAACACTCACCTCTTCACTAACCTTGATTTAGTTGTTACCTTTCTCTAAAATGTAATGGATATAATTAATTTCATAACTATTTTTTGTTTCTACATGAAGGGAAAAGAAGTGCTAAGGAACGGTGTTTTTACCAAGAAAGACAGGTAGATCTTTTGTGAGACAAATGTGTGCAAGATCATATTGTAGTTGAACAAATTTATTAAATGCATTACATTTTCCAATAGAATGTGAATATGAATCATGAAAAATTCAATATTCAATACCTTTCACTTTCTTAAGATTTTTGTTTTTATTATGAGGAGGAAAGGAAATGTTCTTGTCATATTTCAACCTCCAATAGATTCTTGCAGCTAATATGTCAGGATGGTAAATATCATCTTCACATGAAGAAGAGGGTTTGCTAGGAGAGGAAGTTTCATTATCCACAATTCTAATTTTGCCACTATCTATGCCATGTTGAATATATTTTTCAAAATCAGGGCAATCATCGGCATTATGGTCATGGGTTCAATGAAATGAACAAAAAGAACGCTTTGAAGAAGTAGTCTTGCGGGCTCTCTTGATTTGTTTTTTTTGAAGGGAATCTTTAAAGTTTTGAAGCCTAAGGAATTCATCCATAGAAATAGGGGTACCACTTCCTAAGCCTCTTGTAGTAGTTTGTGTAGGAGGATTTATAGGGACACGAATTCCATGCTCAAATTTCCCAATTCCTTGTCCTTTAAAACCTTATTTTGTAATTATATGAAAGCCATGACTATAAGAATGTTTCAATTGACTAGATGGAGGAACAAGATCATGAATTTCCTTAAAATCTGATGTGTAAGGAGGCATAAAAGTATTTTTAGATGAAGGAGGAGTATCATGTGGAATGAGAATCTCTTTTCCTTTATCAATCTTATCCTTTTTGTAAGATTGGGGAAGAACATCTTCATCATCTAAAAGCTCATTTTTATGATCTTTATGCGAGGAAAAATGTCAAGAATAAAATGCATGACATCTTCCTCTCTACATAGACTTTGATGTTGAAGATAGGTCCTAGGAGAATAAGGAGTATGTAAAGATGTAAGAATGTTGATGTTTTTATATTTCTTCTCTTACTTAAGGGTATGTGTAGAAGAAGAAGATGGATCCACATTACTTTCCAATGCTTTCTCTCTTGTAGAAAGATCATTGGGTAAAGAATTAGATCTCATTTCTTTCACACAAGATACCCTAGGAGAGGTACAAAGGTTAGGATCTCTAGGTTGAGGATCTACAAAATCTTTAAGGTGATTAACATAGGAAATGCACTTTGTTAACAAAATCACCATAATGCAACATAAATGATACATGAAAGCTTTGAAATCTAATAATTTGGAAATCCTAACAACACAATATGACCAAGTGCTATGAAGAAAGAGAAGCAAGAGGAAATGGAAGAAACTTTTATCCGACAAATGATAAATATATGAAAAAATTAATGTAATCACATGTGAAAGGGGAAGTAAATCCAATTTATTAATTTCCATTAAAAGTCTCTTAAGTGAAATCTGAAGTTGTTGGAAAAGAAGATCTAAAATTAGGACCTTTTGATGAAAATTAATTTTAAGATGTAAATTTGATGAATTTTGAATTTGTGATTAACCTTAAAGAGTATTAAAATTAATAAAGTACATTGATTTTATAGATTTGAGTTAAAAAATATAGTCAATTCCATCTCCCGAAATTTTGGAAAAAAAGTCGAGGACTGTGGTGGGAATGCACACGGTCCAAGCAATTTTTTTCGAATTTTTTAGGGATGATATAGATTATGATTTTAATACGGAATCCAAATAAAATAGTTGTTTTGGAGATGTCTAGATCGGTCAAAATTGCAGTCAAAGGTCGCAAATAAAAGAATCTTAAAACTTAGGGTTTTATGATTTAACCACTGAATTTTCAGAATAAAGAAAAATATTTGAATTGCCATTTTGTAATAGAAATCAGATCTGAAACAAGCAATGCAAATTTTACAATTCACAAGCTTAATTTTCTCAAAATTAAAAATTTGGGTTTTTATGCAATTAACCTCTAAAATTTGCAAATAGATCAAACTTGAAAATGAAAATTTAAAATGAAAATTTTAATTAATCAGATCTAAGAATGAGAAATCAGAATTAATGTGTAAGACGTCGGGATCGCCAAAATGTAAAGTGGAAAATTGGATCCTAGTGACTCCCCACCTAGGAGAGAGAAAGGAAGCCACTAGGATGATTTTCGCTTGGGAAGAACTTTACATTCAAACAAGGGGTTGAATCCACTAGATTCAAATCTGAGGGAAACAAGGATATGAATTCTGAGTGGATTGCAAGTGGTTGAAGTGTGATTTGCCTTCTTTTGTAAATGAGAAAGTTGACTTGTTGACTATGTGGAAAAGAGAGAGGAAATGAGTGAAATGAGGAGCTACCAGTTTAGGATCACGGTATAACTTCGGATCTACGCTAATTAGACTGACATAGATCTACCCTTCAAATTCGGAGAAAAGTCGTCAGGATTGTGGTGGGAATGTACATGGTCCACCACCATATCCGCAAAATGAAAAGGGTTCTTCCATCTCTGCAAATGAAGCTCAAACCTGCAATTATAGCTGTGCACATGCAACCTAGATACAGAAAAGAGAAGAAAAGTGGGGTTGTGGATAGGGGTTTTCTTTAGTCAAACCCTGATTGAGGAATCAACGTAGAAAGAAAGTAATTGCAAATGGTTGAATGCAAACATAGGAGATGTATACCTTGTAGATCTACAACTTATTGATGATGATTGCTTTGCTTCTTGAATGTAATCACAAATGTTATATGAAATGGCATGTAACATGACATAACCCTAACACACACACATGCTTTGCAAATGAATATTGTAATGTTGCTCCAATGGATGAATGAAGAAGACTTGAACACTTGATGATGATCTTGAAATCTTATATCTTCTCCTTATTCTCTCTATTTGTCTATGCTCTATCCATCCATCCTCATTGAATGAGGGTATTCAATTCCCTTTTATACATGCCTCAAGGATTAACTTTCAACCACCGAAGGACGATAAAGCAGAATAACAAACCCCGAAGACAAGAAGTGCATAGGCGATCGGACAATGCACACATAGGACCACCCTAGGAGATGGGGACAAGGGTGCCACGCCACTGTCCTAGGGGGACAGGGGCACCATGCTCTTGTCTTAGGTGGGACAAGGGCACCACGCCCTTGTCCTACCCTATTTTGGGGCCCAGACAGGGTCTAGAGAAAATACCAGACATGAGGAGAAAGGGAGAACGGGTGAAAATGTAGAAATAGGCCTCGATTAAGGAATGAGATGTTGTCGCCAAGGTGAGGACCCCAAATATGGTTAAAATTGCAGGGGTCTGAATTTTATGACACTACATTTAGCCCCCACTTTAGCGGGAGTATGGCTTATGCCACAACTACTAGTAAAGTAGATAAAAAAGAGAGATGAAGATGAGAGATGCAGAGAAAAACCATAAGGAGTATAAGACATCACTAATATTGAGGAGCAAAAAGTGCCCAATCTTAGGGTCTCAACTCATGGCAACATATGCAAGAGCACACAAAACAAAAATATGTACATATACATACATACATACATACATACATACATACATACATACATACATATATATATACATATATGTACATATACATATACATATACATATACATATACATATACATATACATATACATACATACATACATACATACATACATACATATACATACATATATATATATATACATATATATACATACATATACATATACATATACATATACATATTTGTGTGTGTGTGTATATATATGTGTGTATATATGTATATATATATGTATATATATGTATATGTATATATCTGTATATTAATATATATATATATATATATATATGTATATATATATATGTATATGTATATATATATATGTATATATATATATGTGTGTGTATATATATATATATGTGTGTATATATATATATATATATAGTAGAATGAAACAAACGTAATAGTTACATACATATAACTATATATAACAGAAACTTTACCTTTGCAAGTGACACCCTTAAGTCTTACATTATAAAACTTGGTAGCTACATATTTTCGAGAATACCTTTATTTTGAAGAACCAAATACTAAAGCAAGTGGACAAAATATTTATTGATATGATCCAAAATATTTCACTGTTCTTTCATCTTTAAATTATATAACTTCTTCGAAAGGAAAACTTAATTCGAAGTTATATTTATTTCATACATATCGAACAATTTATGTCACAATCTTTAAATGATGTTAATTTTTAGGACACATTGAATAAAACATCGTTGGCTAGAGAGAGGATGATGGTTGCTCTTGCTTTTTTAAAATAATTTCTCCCACTCCTCACCAGTCATCGAATTTGGCTTCTTCGTTTTCCATTATAGTGTGAGTGGGAGATCTTTAATCAATAACAATTGCATCTGCACCTTCCACAATCCAAAATTTTTCCTTTTTTCCTTTTTATTTTGTATTTATTTGCTTCCTCCATCTTTTTTCGTAATTTCTTTCAATTAGCTTCTTTGTCAAGCTTTGATACCAATTGTTGAAACAAGAATAGAAGATAAAAACAAATTAGAAAATAGAATTAGACAAGGCACAAAACATGAATTTATAGTGGTTCACTAATATGCTTATGACCACTTTGAAGTAGTGGGAATTTTGTTATTATTATCTCTATTTTGTTCATACATATACAACATCAACTTCTACTATTCAATAATAATTAACATGATTACTATATTTATATAAGAAAGAGGTGACCCTTGGTTTTCATATTCAACACTCACCTCTTCACTAACCTTGATTTAGTTGTTACCTTTCTCTAAAATGTAATGGATATAATTAATTTCATAACTTTTTTTTGTTTCTACATAACACATGTTTTTAGCATGATATTTATAATGATGATCAAATTTCTTGAGCTCTAGAAATTTGAGGTTTTTGAGTGAATCTTCCCTTTAGAAGAGATTTTCTCATCTATGCACTTCAAGGCATTTGGTAAGTTGGGTTGTGTGTGTATGGATTTGGAACAGTTTTGGTAAACAAAGATATACTAGTTCTTCTCTCTTCTATGAATGTTGCTATTCATACTCTTGGCTTAGAGAAAAGGAAAGAAATCACATCAATGTTTAATTCTCTCTGATTACTAATAAATTACCTTTCCCTTGATCCAATTTGGCCCCTAAGTTTGGCACATACCCTTGGTTTAGATTGTAGAGTGGCTTCTCATCAATCTAGTGACTTAAAATTTGTAGACTCTTCTTCTTTGGTAGAAAGTACCCATGAGTACAATGATGGGTTGGTTCCTCCTCCTCTTATTTAGAGTCCCTTGGCTGATAGTGCTCAAATTCCAAAACTATTGGTCCCTTCTCCTACAAATCAAAACAACAACTAGGTTAATTCATGCATAGCTTCTCCTTGACATGATATAAAAGATAATAGGACTAAATTATTGTGTCCTCCTCTTCCTTGGATAATGAAAATCTTAGTGTATAACTTATGGTCTATCAATACTATTTTTTTTAATATCTCAAGAGTTAATGTGTCTGGTAAATGCTTCATAGTTTATATTTCCATCTTATTTTTATGTTAAAAAAATGTTTTTTCTTATATTGGGTGCCTGATGTTTTCTTTTTGCTCCTTATATATTTGGGCTTCACATATAACATCTTATGTTCTGAAGATGATCTTGAAAAATGTAATGTGTTTTGGTTATCTATGGTCTTACTCTAGCACAAACCTCTCTACTTTGCCTTTCTATCTATATATTTGAACTCTTATTATTATAATGATAGGTGCAAGATTCACCTTTTATAGAAAAAACAAAAACAAACTAAAATAAACTATATATATAAACACTAGATGATCAAAAATAAAAAAAATCCTAAATCAACAAGCTCTACCTCATAATATACATGTTTAGAGGAAGAGAATACCCTATCTTTCTTAACCCCAGTTCTTAAACACTCTCATTTGATCATATATTACAATACACTTAAATATTATCACCTTGGGTTTCACCAATAAAGGCCACTAATATAAACGTATGGTCATGTCTCTTACGTCTTTTTCACAAGGTGATGACATCCTCAAATCTCCTTTTTTATTAAAAAAATATGAATTTCATATAAAATAACCATCACTAAAGATACCACAAGATGTGAGGATGTCAAGTTTATTAGTAGGAAAATTTGTCAAAGTCTAAGGAGATGAAGGGATGAAACCATAAAAGTTTAGGGAATCCAAGTTTTGGATGTACAGATTCCATATGAATAGACACAAAATAAGGGTAATCTAATATGATGAAACCATAAAGTTTGAAATTAGGACTTAAATCTTGAGGAATAAGGCATTTATAGAGAAACACATGAGATAGATGAATATTGAAATTCAACATTTAGAGTCAAGGATTATGGATTTAAAATACCTCAATCGTTAGATAAATAAACACAAAGGTATGACAATCTAAAAATAGATTTGAAAGGAATAAATGAAAATCAAGGTTAGAGATACTTGATATCATAGTGTTGGATGACAATAAGACCTTAAAGCCTATTGGGTTTGGAACTTGAAGGTGGAAGGTGAATGGGCAGGTCTAAGAAAATAGACTTAATGAAGGAAGAAAGATAATATGGTGGAGATTTATATTGTAAACTACTAAATATAATGAGTGATGAACAATATTCTTGTAGACCCAATACTAAATAGGTAGAAGAAGGAAATATTGAAATCCCATTAGGGTTTAGCGGTCAAGGATCAACATAACATTTAATCTAATCATACAAATGCCTGGAAAATATAAATTAACACTCATTCTATGATGGTGATTATGAGTCAAAGATTTGAAGTCTTATAGTTTAAGCACAATGGAAAGTCCACATGTTTCTAAATGGGAAATGAATTTTAGTCTTAGGGGTCTAATATAAAAGTTAGCTAGCAAGCTGATCTCAAAAGGTTTACAATTAAGGAATTTAGAGTTCTAGAAAATATAAAAAAGATTATGATAGAAAAGAAAATACCAAAAATCGAAGAGGAGAGAAAACAAGGAACTAAGGGTTGCATGTTATAAAAGGAAGCATAAAACATTGGAATATGACAAACCAAGGAAATGAAATAATAGTGAAATGTTGTTCAAGGAAATCTTGAGAACTCAAAATGATGGGGAATAAATTTGGGAGAATTAAGGAAAAGACATCAAGTGAAAGAAACTGCATAAAATGTAAAATACAAGTAATAAAGGACTTGAATTTAGAGGTGTTGGCAATATTACAAGGATATTGAGAAGGTTGTTGATGATGATTATGGACATAACTGATTAAAGATGTTTTACTGTCTTGATATTATTATTTTGTCATTGATGTCAATAAATTGATTTTCTAATTCAGTATGATGTTCCCATATCTTAAGAAATATGATATGAAGATTATAGAGAAGTCGGTAAAGACACAGGAAAAAAATATGATGAATAAGGGGATAAGTTATTCAATGGGCAACTCTACCGAGTCAGACAATGATGAGATCTTGATGTTTTAGATTGTTTTAACATCATACATATGTTGTAAAATGTAAAGGTTAATACTATACTATGTTATCAAGCAAAGAACCTAGTCGGTAAACCCTAAGGAACCTAGTCTGTAAACCCTAAGGTTATCGCAGTCGGTTAATGAAGACAGAATGTCTACCGAGGAAAGTTTAGTATTCACCGAGTTGTAACCAAGCTATAACAGAATGCATTAAATGTTTACATGAGATATTTAATGAAAGATGCTGATGAGCTGGAGCGGATCAATGATTGGCAAGCCGTGGAAGAAGTTTGTTAACAAATCTAAGGCAATAGAAAGTCGGCAAGAAGATCTATAGCTCAGATCTAACCGCATTACCCTAACACAAGTTCCAAGGTGAATGTGCAAGTTCTAAGGTGGGGTAAAATGTTTTCAGATCGAAAGATACAATGAACCTCGACAAGATTGAAGATTTGATGGCTATGATTGATCATAGTCAATGTGATCGAGGAGATTAAGCGGTTAGAAGATTGTTTATAAATAAGGAATTGTTGATAAACAATGTATGCGGGCAAGTGTATGTACAGGGATACTACATAGTGATTATCGAGCACAGAAGCTTGAAGACCTATTAGAATAACAAAGTATTGATGCCCAACAGATAGACAAGATTAGTTCTATGTCTAGATTGTATTGAACAAATAGGAATCTGCTTTAGCATTTTAGATATGAAGTTGTAGATAAAATGTATTACTATTATTTTGTGAAAGTGACAGGAAATCTCCTAACCGAGTGGACTTAACAGTCTTATATGTAAATCCTCTAACAAGGTGACATTCTGATTGAGTGTTTGAAATCCTTTGACAAGGTCACTTCTAACAAAGTGAAGATCCTAACAGATCTGAGGGAAATCCCTTAACCAGGTCACATCTAGCAATGTGTTTTGTAATCTTTAACAAGATTTGCTTTTAACCGAGCATACTCTAGAAGAGTATATTTCTTAGTGGGTCTAAAATCCCATAGTGGTTTTTCCCTATTTGGGTTTCCACATTAAATCTGGTGTTATGAGGTTTATATTGTTCATATGCTTTTGAGTTTGCATGTTTGACAATTTTTGATTATATGACTGATATATATTACCAAGGTTGAATCTGATGTTTTATGGATGATTAATTTTGTATGATTCACCCCCCCCCCTCTCATCTTGTTGGCTACTAGATCTGTACTTATATTAAGTATCACAACTATCAATTGGTATGAGAGCTTTGGACTCCGAAAGGAAAGTTTAAAGGCACTTGAGTTAAAGATCCAAAGATGTATAAGAGGGATGCACCTAAGCTGAATAAGTCAAGTTTCTCTACATGGCAGAAAAGGATGAAGCCCCATCTATCAGGAGTTGGAGAATATGCTTTATACTATCCGGAGAATGATTTTGTTACACCGAGCACCTATCCATTGACTATGGAAGGGATAAAGGCAAAGCAAGAACATATTCAAGCAATGATTGAAATAACATCTGCATTGACCAATTCTGAGTTTAATGGTCTAGAAGGCTGCAATGATGCAAAGGCAATGTGGAATAAGCTCATATCGGTATATGGAGGAGATGAACATGTTCAAAGAGAAAAAGTTGATAGTCTAAGAGGACAACTTGAATCCATGAGGATGAATGAAGGTGAGAACATAACCCAGTACAGTACAAGACTAAAGGAGATTGTAAATCAAATGAAAGGAGCAGGAGGAACCATTTAAGAAAAGGATGTGACAAGTAAATTGTTAAGAACCCTTCTACCTGCCTATGCAATCCGAGTCTCTGCAATCAATGAATTGAGGTCTATACTTAATATGCCAGTTTCCTTGTATGCTACTATTGGTAAGCTACATACATTTGAGTTAAGTAATTTTGATAACACTGGGTCATCAGTAAATAAAGTTGAATCTGCATTTAGTTCTTTTCATCTGAATGAATCTAATGATTACAATGAAAGAAAGTATAAGTACTCTGAAGGAGATCACAGTGGAGCAAGTGAAAGATTTCGGAAGAACATGGAGGAGGTACACAAACTGTATGAAGAAATAAAAAAGCAAGAAGAGTTTGAAGCACTATTGGCCAAAAGGTTACAGAGAGGCAAAGGTAAGTATAAAGGAAAACTACCTTTGAAATGTTTCAATTGTGATAAGATTGGACATATGGCTTCTAACTGTCCTAACGAAGATTTTACTGAAAAGAGAGATTACCAAGATGACAGACAAAAAGATAATCATTACAGAGGACACTGAGACTTCAGACGAAGAGATAGAAAGACATGCTTAATTGCTGATGAGGAATGTGAAGATGATAAATCAGATGAGACTGATACAGAGGAAGTTGTTTATGTGGCCATCAAGGATGGATCAGATGAAGAAAGGTATGAAGAAAAAGCCCTAATATCTCACATAAACACTAATGATTCTTGGATTATAGATGGTGGATGCTCACATCATATGACAAGAGATAAACACAAGTTTGTTATGTTAGAAGATTATGATGGAGGTTATGTTAGATTTGGTAATGATGCACCATGTTCGGTAAGAGGTAAAGGATCCATAACACTTCTTGATAAAGTAAGATGCAATGATGTTTATTGGGTTGAGGGTTTGAAATATAATTTGTTGAGTGTAGCATAGCTAAACAACATAGGTTACCGAATAGAATTTCAGAAAGGAATTGTCAAAGTTCATGACAAGAATGGAAAGTTAGCTGCTACCGGGACACAAACAAAAGGTAATACATTTCACCTTGACTCTACTCACAACAAGTGTTTGCATGCAAAGATTGATAACACCTGGTTATGGCATAAAAGGTTTTGTCATGTTAATTTTGATAATCTGATCAAGATAAGTAAGAAGCACAGAGTAAGAGGTCTACCGAGTCTTGAAAAACCTGAGAATGCTATGTGCCGAGGATGCCAGATGGGTAAGATGACAATATCCAACTTTACAAGTAAGTCCTACACTTCTAAGGGAATTTTAGATCTTGTGCACACTGATCTTTGTGGTCCTATGAAAGTTCAAAGTTATTATAGTGATAAGTATTTCATATTATTTGTGGATGATTATTCAAGGATGATGTCAGTAATGTTTTTAAAAGAAAAGTCAGAAGCTTTTCAAATGTTTAAGTGGTACAAGGCTAGAGTTGAAAATGAAACAGGAAGACAACTAAAATGTCTTAGATCAAATAGAGGAGGAGAGTTCACATCTGATGAGTTCAACCTATTTTGTAATGATCATGGTATTAAAAGATAGGTCTCTGCACCAAGAACTCCATAGCAGAATGGAATAGCTGAAAGAATAAATAGATCTATTGTGGATTGTGCAAGAACACTGATGATTGAGAAGAAGGTTCCACAAAAATTTTGGAGAGAAGCAATAAGCACAGCTGTTTACACCCTGAGCCGAGTTCAATTGAAGAAAGGTACTTTGAAGACACCTTATGAAATCTGGTATGGCAAGAAACCTAATGTAAGTTATTTTAAGATCTTTGGAAGTAAATTCTATGTTCATAAAGATGATAGAAATGGCAAGTTTGATCAGAAAAGTGAAGAAGGAACATTTCTAGGATATTCTTCTAGAAGCAAAGCATTTAAATGTAAGATCAAATCATCTAACAAAATAGTAGAAAGTGCAAATGTGAAAATTGATGAATTTGCAGAAAGAACTGATGAAAGGAATTCCAAAGAACCAGAAGACTATGATGAATTTGTCTATGTGCAACCGAGAAGTCCTACCAAGATAACACCATGTATTAGCCAAATATGTTAGAAGACACCATGCACCAAGTCAAATTATAGGAGATAAGGATGATCCAGTGATGACAAGGAACAAATTAAGACATAACACATGTTTGATATCTGAATTTGAACTGAGAATAGTGAAAGAGGCATTTAACAGTGAAGATTGGATAAATGCTATGACTGAAGAGATTGATCAAATCAAGAAGAATGACACATGGACACTGGTCCCAAGACCGAAGGACAAAAATGTAAATGGTACAAAGTGGATCTTTAGAAACAAGCTAAATGAGAAAGGTGAGGTCATTCAGAACAAAGCAAGATTGGTTTGCAAAGGTTATGCCCAAGAAGAAGGAATTGATTATGGTGAGACTTTTGCACCTGTTGCTAGACTTGAAGGAGTTAGAACATTGTTGGCATATGCTGCTTTCAAAAACTTCAAGGTATATCAAATAGATGTGAAATCTGCATTTCTGAATGGAATATTAGAAGAAGAAGTTTTCATTGAACAACCTGAAGGATTTGTTGAAGACAATAATAAAGATCGGGTATGTAAATTGAACAAAGCTTTATATGGTCTGAAACAAGCACCTAGAGCATGGTATAAAAGATTGCACTCTTATTTGATTAAGATTGGTTTTATAAGGACAAGTGAGAACAACAACATGTACATGAAGAATGATGAAAATGGAATACTAATCTCCGCCATATTTGTTGATGATATTATATTTTGTGGAAATGACTCTTTATGCAAGAACTTTGGAAATGAAATGAGCAAAGAATTTGAGATGTCATTAATCGGTGAGATAAAGTATTTTATAGGCTTACAGATACTGCAAATGAAAAATGAGATTTTCATTACTCAATCAAAATACATAAAGGAAATCTTGAAGAAATTTGGAATGGAGGATTCAAAGCTAGTAAGTACTCCTATGACTACAAACTGCAAACTATCAAATAATGATGAATCTGCATATGTTGATGAGACACTCTATCGATCCATGATTGGAAAACTACAATATGTTGTTCATAGCAGGCCAGATATAACACATGCAGTAGGTATTGTTGCAAGATTCTCTGCAGATCCTAAGGAAATACACATGACAGCAATCAAAAGAATTTTCAGATACTTGAAAGGCACTGAAGATTATGGCTTAGTATATCAGAAAGGAAATGATTTTGATTTAAAAGTTTATACTAATGCTGATTGGGCAGGCAACATCTGATTGGGCAGGCAACATTGATGACAGAAAAAGCACAAGTGGAGGAGCTTTCTTCTTAGGAGAAAATCTAGTGAGTTGGCTTAGCAAGAAACAAGGATGCGTTTCTCAGTCAACAGCCGAAGCTGAATATGTTGCTGCAGCACTGAATTGTACCAACATTGCATGGATCAAACAATTGTTGGAAGGTATAAATGAGAAAGTTACCGAGCCAGTAACTATATTCTGTGATAATACTAGTGCCATTAATATTTCAAAGAACCCTGTTATGCACTCTAAGACAAAGCACATATCTATCAAATATCATTATCTTAGAGAAGAAGCTCAAGAGAAGAAAGTGGTGTTGGAATATGTTAACACAAAGGAACAAATAGCTGATATCTTCACCAAGCCACTACCAAAGGACACTTTTGAATATCTTAGAAGTAAGTTAGGGGTCCTACCCCTATCTTTTACTCACTGATCGAGTTCAGTGAAAGCATCACTTCGATGACTCTATTGAATATCTTTTGGGGAGTTGATGCTGGAGTGATACACTTTAGAATGTTTTTCTGAAAGTGTACTGGAAACAATATTGGGATAATACAAAAAATGATACAGGGAATAGGAATTGTAAACAAATGCTCTGACCGAGACTTAGTTGATACACAACAACAGGAGACCAAGGAGAAGACCAAGGAGAAGACAAAGAAGAAAAAGACCTACCAGGGGGAGAAAACTGAGAGAAGACTACAGATTGAAATAAAGACTGAAAACATAAGAGAAGTCTGATGTATGGGGGAGAGCATTTCAGCATTTCAGAATCACAGCAATCTGAATTTTTAAAGGTCAAATCAATTGGTTTTGCCATCAATGCCAAAGGGGGAGATTGTTGGCAATATTACAAGGATATTGAGAAGGTTGTTGATGATTATGGACATAACTGATTAAAGATGTTTTACTGTCTTGATATTATTATTTTGTCATTTATGTCAAGAAATTGATTTTCTAATTTAGTATGATGTTGCCATATCTTAAGAAATATGATATGAAGATTATAGAGAAGTCGGTAAAGACACATGAAAGAATATGATGAATAAGGGGATAAGTTATTCAATAGGCAACTCTACCAAGTCAAACAATGATGAGATCTTGATGTTTTAGATTGTTTTAACATCATACATATGTTGTAAAATGTAAAGGTTAATACTATATTATGCTATCAAGCAAAGAACCTAGTCGATAAACCCTAAGGAACCTAGTCGGTAAACCCTAAGGTTATCGTAGTCGGTTAATGAAGATAGAATGTCTACCGAGTAAAGTTTAGTATTCACCGAGTTGTAACCGAGCTATAACAAAATGCATTAAATGTTTACATGTGATATTTAATGAAAGATGCTGATGAGCTAGAGTGGATCAATGATTGGCAAGCCGTGGAAGAAGTTTGCTAACAAATCTAAGGCAATAGAAAGTCGGCAAGAAGATCTACAACTCAGATTGAACCGCATTACCCTAACACAAGTTCCAAGGTGAATGTGCAAGTTCTGAGGTGGGGTAAAATGTTTTCAGATCAGAAGATACAATGAACCTGGACAAGATTGAAGATCTGATGGCTATGATTGATCATGGGAACTGTGATCAAGGAGATTAAGTGGTTAGAAGTTTGTTTATAAATAAGGAACTGTTGATAAACAATGTATGTGGGCAAGTGTATGCACAGGGATGCTACATAGTGATTACCAAGCACAAAAGCTTGAAGACCTGTTAGAATAACAGAGTATTGATGCCCAACAGATAGACAAGATTAGTTCTATGTCTAGATTGTATTGAACAAATAGGAATCTGCTTTAGCATTTTAGATATGAAGTTGCAGATAAAATGTATTATTGTTATTTTGTGAAAGTGATAGGAAATCTCTTAACCAAGTGGACTTAACAGTCTTATATGTAAATCCTCTAACAAGGTGACATTCTGATTGAGTATTTGAAATCCTTTGACAAGGTCACTTCTAACAAAGTGAAGATCCTAACAGATCTGAGGGAAATCCCTTAACCGGGTCACATCTAGCAATGTGTTTTGTAATCTTTAACAAGATTTTCTTTTAACCAAGCATACTCTAGAAGAGTATATTTCTTAGTGGGTCCGAAATCCCACAGTGGTTTTTCCCTATTTGGCTTTCCACGTTAAATCTAGTGTTATGAGGTTTATATTGTTCATATGCTTTTGAGTTTGCATGTTTGATAGTTTTTTATTATATGACTGATATATATTACCGAGGTTGAATTTGATGTTTTATGGATGATTAATTTTGTATGATTCACCCCCCCCTCTCATCTTGTTGTCTATTGGATCTGTACTTATATTAAGTATCAGAACTATCAAGAGGAAGAGGTATGCTAATAGAGGAAGGTTCAAAAGAATTCCTAAGCTTAGAGATGGGCTCAAATACCCTTATACATATAATGTTTTGTCTAATTTTTTAGGTACATGATCATGGCAGCAGGGCATTAAAAGCACAACACCGAGGAAAAATTGATCAATTGAGGGTCATTGAGGAAGATCTGTAGTGAAATATCAATGTTAGGAAACCAATAGAACCAACTCAAAGAATATGATATAAGATAAAGGGATTCCTTGATTTCACTAAAAAAAAGAATGTTGATGGAAGGTCCTCAGCAATGCCAGTGCATATTTTGAGCTGATTAAAATGTCATGAACTAGCCACACATGAGAAGCATACAAACATTAAGGGAGCCAAGATAAGGGAAAATGAGATTTGGTATGAATTTAATTATTGTCCCCTACTCATCTAACTACAAAAATTATTGCATAGTTATCCTTTAACTAATCTATGTAGATGCACATGGCAATGCATTCACTCTAATCTTACATCTGTTAGCTATACCAATGCACTAACTCGTACGTATTGGTTATCTACCTTGATTTTACCATTCTTGTGGCCTAAGTCATTTCTGCATGCATAGAATTAATTGTGTGCCTTTATATTTGACCCTTACAATTTTAAAACTCAAATTCAAATATTTCAGTTTACTCACAACCATTTGTTTCTTGTCAAGAGTTGACTAAACACATGCTTGCATGATTTATTATTATGTTCTTATATTCAAAGGAAATTTCACTTGCATTATTTCATAGGCTATCCTATCTCATTATCCATTGATTATTTTGACAATTATATGCATATTAATAGGAACACTTCAATTAAGGCACTCAAAAGGGAAAAAATTCTACACACAATCAATCTAGGCCATTTGCATCCTTTAGTGGTTATATATTTGGTCATTGTCATAAGTATAAACCTATTTCTTTCTATGAGTTGACTTAAAATAACTTGTCCCCTAGTGATCTTGTAGCCTTTTATAGGTATTCATAGATTTCACTTGTCTAGATAGAAAACCACAGAGAAGTGATTTGAACAAATCAAGAACTAAGAATATGTAGAGAACTAGATCATTTTTATCAATAGAGTTTAGATTTGTACATGTGGAAATGACCCTGACTTGCTAATACAACAAAATTGAGTTTCAAATATCAAGATAAAATGCAAATATAAATACATCAATTTAAATCCTCAAATACTCAAATTTTAATACCTCAATAGAACACTTATATTTCTAAAACTAAATACAATTAGCTCTCATATTTAAAATTTAATATAATGCTTAATATTTCAAGTTTTAAAATCAGTCCACATTTATTCCATATATTACTTGAGTATTCTAGAGAACACATGTCGAGAATATATGATACGGTACAACCTGAGTTGGTCTAGTGGTGGAGAACTTGTGCTCTTGAAAGAGAGGTCACAAGCTTAAATCCCACAACAGGGTAAGGTATGTATGTCTCATTTGTAGTAGGTACCTCCTCCAAGGACTCCTCCAAGGAGTATATGAGGTAGTCCCATATTGCTCAAACTCATCTGTAGACCCATATAAGTTGTCTTATATTGCCTGAACCAATCTGTAGACTCATATACAAATTGTTGGCATCCCGGACTATAAAAGACCTTTTCCTACGGTGTGGTCAATACAGCATGATATTTAATAGAGCATTCGAGAATATGCGAGAGAGTTCATTTTGAAACCTCGCTCCACATTAAGCTGACACGTGGTTACGTGTGTGGTTATCACTTAACCACGTGTTTCTCTTTTTACCCACGCAAATCGCTTGCTCGACCTGGCCCAATTCTCACCGTCCAAAATAAGCCCAAAACATGCCAGCCTCTTCTATATAAAGATGCAGCAAATCAAAATAACAACAACTAAGTTGTAGATGATCAGCAGCAGTGTCTAAGCCACATTGAACAATTTTCAGTTGCAGAGATATATATCGTAAACTCCTCGAGGGTCTCATTAATGGCAGCCATGTCTTCAATGATGTTGAAATCTCCTGCACTGCCCAATTGCGGATCAATTCAAAGTTGTTCTGTGGGTCACATTTACAGATTTCCGCTCAAGGGCTTCCGAGTCAAGTGCATGGCAGAGGTAAAACCTTAGCTATTGTTGGTAAAATCTTGTATTTCAGCCATCTCATAGTTTCTTAATTGCGCCTATTCCTTCATTGCTCCATATAAAAATAGCCTAAATGATTTTATGTTTAAGGTGATACCAAAAATAGCATGGCACAAGGAAGGAACGCTAGCAGGAATTGGGCTTTATGCCTGACAATTGCATTTGTTTGAAAGTTTTTAAAGCATATTCACCAAATTAATTCTCTGCAATTTTTCATTCTGTAGTTTGCTGAGATTCCACATTTTGTATACATGTCTACCAGAGCTTCTTTTTTTTGTCAAATGTTTTTGATATTATCTACTTGCCATTTAGTAACAATTGCATTATTATTTCTAAAGTCTTATCAGTAAGTCCATTTTGTGCTTCTCTTAACGAAAAATTTGTAACTACATTCGATATCATCTCCTCAAATATTTATCATTGAGTCAGGGAATTTGTGTAAGTTTCTAATTAAATTATTTGTTTGCTTACAGTGACTTCATTGAACAATCGAAATCGATTCTAGTGTAAAGCTTGTTTAAATTTACCATCGTTCATTGATGGTGCCCTTATCCTCTTTAAAGATTTGGTTTAGCTCTCGATTCATTGTCGTGTTATTTTTAGCACATACATTGCTTTTATAATAATCCTCAATACCTTTCTTAAAAGGCAAATCGATTTGAATCCTAGTAAATCAATTACTTCTCTGAAAGGAAGAAAGATAACTTGATACTATAAAAATCCTCTAGGTATTAATTAAGGTAGAGACATAATGGGGCCCTCCACATGTTAGGAATAATTGATATTAAAAGAAAAAAAGAAGAGAGCCGGGAATTATGATAGAAATCATAATCTCCTCCTTATCTTTATAAAGAAAATGCTATTAAAGCAATTAATATAGCAAAATCTTAGATTCATATCAGTATGATTAGTAATTAATATAGTTAAATCTAAGATTTATATTAGCATGATTTACACTATTTTTAGAATATATAAATTCTTATTGAAAATCATATATAAGATTTTATGAATATTCATTTAATTTTCCTTTTTAGAATATATAAATTCTTATTGAAAATCATATATAAGATTTTATGAATATTCATTTAATTTTCCTTAATAAATATTAAGAAAATCACACATAAGGTTTTATGAATATTCATTTAATTTTCCTTAACAAATATTTTATTATTTGAAAAAAAAATTAAATGACTTACAAATATTGATAGACAACTAAATATAGCATTTGATGGTCTCCTCAGTATAAACCTTATGATGGCGATCTTCACTCCTCTTTACATGGTGACTTGTATATATTTGGTTCATGAAACAGATTTAACTCAATCTATGTTTCGACTTATATATATAATTTTGCAAACTAAGATAAGTTCATGTACATATTTGATAGATATGGTGATTAGTTTTCTTATATAATAATATGATTGAAGTGATAATTATGCATGAATTTTATTATTAATACAAGGATAGATGCTTGTATGTGAGCTTATTTGTGATTGTTGGGCATCATGTTGCCCATGTTTGTCACATAGTTTAGCATTGAAGCTTTAAATGCTTGTGTATGAATAAATATATTCTTTTATCATAGGCCTCTTTTCATTTTTCTAAAAGTGCTTGGGTGAGGTGACTTCTTTGAAATTACGTTGAACAATTTAGTAAAGGAAATGTTATCTATATCAAGGCTTAATTGCTTATAAATATATTCTTTTATCATAGGCCTCTTTTTATTTTCTAAAAGTGCTTGAGTGAGGCGAGTTCTTTGAAATTATGTTGAACAATTTAGTGAAGAAAATGTTATCTATATCAAGGCTTAATTGGTTAGAATAATTGAACTTCTCATTACTCTTTAAAGCACCACATATTATTACATTAAAATTGAAAAATGGTTGCATATTCTTAGCTAGCTACTCATCTCATTTTGCTCCAAGAATACTATTATTATAGAAGAAGACATTGAAGGTTAATTTATATATAATATTGTTATCAAATTTTAAAATATATTTTATTCTTAATTTCATTATTTATTAATTGATTAAATTTATTATTTATTGTTTTTAATTTTTATAAATAATTAAATTGTGATATGAATTTATTTCACATTTGTTAATAATATCATTTAATATTTTTTTCAGATATATTTTAAATATTAAAAAGTGTAATATATTTTAAAACTAGTGTTTCTTTAACATGAAAATTATAAGAAATAATAGTTAATCATAAGAAATTTACAATTACATATTTAATATACTATTAAAATTAAGATTTTTTTGAAGAGTCAATTAATAAATTTAGTTATAAATTGGTCCATGCATCTTGACATTATGTTCTCATATACTTGCAAGATTTCAATCCTCTCTCTCTCTCTCTCTCTCTCTCTCTCTCTCTCTCTCTCTCTCTCTCTCTCTCTCACTATATCTATTTGTCCCTCTATCTCCATCTCTTCATTTCTTTCTTCTATCTCTCCTTCTATCTCTATCTTATTATCTCTCCATCTCTCTTTGCCCCTATATATCCCCCTTTCTCTATATATCACTATGTATATCTATGTTTGTCTTTCTATCTCTCCCTCTCTCCCTCTATATATTTATCTCTTCCATCTCTATATAAATCCCTCTCCTCTCTCTCTTTCTCTCTCCATCTGCTCTCCATATCCCTCTCCATCTCTATGCTCCTCTCTATCTTTATCTTGTTACCCCTCTGTATCTCCCTCTCTCCTTATTGAAAACATAGCATGAGCCTATTGTGATTTTCATTATGTTCTCGATTCAAATGTTTTGTTTCAATCATGCTTGGATCCATGTAAGTGGATGTATAATTGATTCGAATCTATCACTTCTCTATTAAGACTTTTGTTAAATGGCCTACCAATTTTTCTCATGCATTGCACAAATGTATGTAAAAAATAGACCAATTTTTTTTTGAATTGGCCTTCCACACCTATTAGACGTACCCATTGTACACCAAAATGCAATTGTTAGTAATAATTATTAAATGATTTTCTCTCTTCTTGTTATTTTATTTTTCTGCTTTGACTTTAGTGATGTTTATTTATTGTGATAGTTATAGCCTACCTGTCATTTTTGTTACTTGAACATTTCTCCTATTTTCTTTTGTTGTTAAGGTTTAATGTAAACTGTTTTAAGTTGTTTGGCTCACTGATCTGGTGAAGGAGCCCCTCGACTGTACAGATAGTTGCTGCAAGATGGTGTACCCAAAATTGTATTAATAGATTAGAGTCCTGTTACGGACAAGAAAATCTTCAGCTATGGAATATGGAGTGTCTGAAGGAGCTTCCAAGTTTCAGACTTTTAACAAATTTGACTATGCTCAGACTTGAGAAATGTGGTATAAGGGACCCACCGGATCTCACCTGTTGTGTCTTATTGGAGGATTTGTACTTTTTCAAACTAATATATCTAGAAAGGTTTCCCAACTTCTCAGGATAGAGAAATTTAAAGAAATTAAGTTTATATGATTGATGAAGCGTTCAAGATCCTCCGGATATTAGTGGTTGCTGTTAATTATGGGTAGCTTGGACAGCTATCCGTCCTTACCCAGAAATAACAACATTAGTTATGGGTAGTTTTGGATAGCTGTTCGTCCTGACCTAGAATTAGAAAATGGTTGTTTTTGTCAAACAAGTATTGTTAGGATAAAAATAATTGTTATTTAATAGTGGCTCTTTTTAGGTGACACCTCATAGCTAAAATTAGTTAATTGGTTATTGAGTTGTCTTAATCTTAGCCGTTGGTTTGAATTAATCTCGGTCGTTGGTTTTCCAACAGAGTAGTATAAAAAGGGGTCATGGGTCATTTGGAAAGCATGAAGTCTTGAGAAGAATTTGCAGTGATAGCAAATAGTCTTGCAGATTTAGCAAGAGGCGCAGTGATAGCATTGATATAACAGTGGAGGATATTAGCAGAAGATATTAGGAGTTTGTCGGAGTTCTGCTAGTAAGAGGCAAGAAATTCTTTTGTAATTCTTATATTGCTGAAGATTAATATATTTTCCATCTATAGAACTGGTTTTCCCTTAGGGGTTTTTTCCAGGGACGATTGTCTAAAAATATTGTGTCCCTGTGTTGCTTATTTCTTTCCATATTTTTAGTGAAGTTGCAGTTGTGTTATTTTTCAATATTCAGCTGTAGATTTATTGTCAGCAGTTAAATAATTTTTATGAGATAGGAGATTAATAATCAGTGACTGCAATAGAATTTCTACATGGTATCAAAGCTTTGTTGAGGGTAGAAAAGGTTTACCCTAAGAAAAGGAAATAAATTTGAGTTTGACCTCTTTCAAGGTATTGTTCTCCTTTATTTCTTTGAGATGGCTGATGAACTTAAAATATGCTCATAATTTGGATGTTATGATAAACTTTTAAATGCCTTTACTTTTGTTATTTCATGGATGTTCAGACTTTGTTGAAACCTTTTTGGGATATCCTATAGCAAGATACTTTTATATTCCTGTAGCTCATTGTGTTGACTTGATTGCATTTATTGCCCCGTTGACTCCCTAAAATGACTGGTATATCGTATACAGTTTTTGAATGAAGAAGTAGATTTAAATGTGTGATTAATGAATAGATATCGTGTATGTGCCATACGCCTTTTTCTGTTGCCTGTTACCTTTTGTTTCGCAGGTTGTTGAAGAACAATCGAGTCAAGGGCAACCGATCTCGGCCTTACAGTAAAGTCCATTTCCTGCACGACTTCGAGGGAGCTCTGGCAAGGACTCTTTGACCAAACCATGGGAAAGAATTTTAATGGCAGTTAATTGGGAAAGAGTGGAGTGCTATATTTTCTCTCTGGATCGGGTTGAACGCATAAATTCATTTATGAAGTTTGTTCCTTGACTCGGGGATATATTTTACTCCCACGTCTTTCTTTGATGGAGTTAGTTAGTTAGTTGCTCTCCTATTTTTAAATAAAGCTCTCTCCTACGTGAGAGAGAAGAGAGGAGATGATAGATAGAGTAAGATAGAATCAGAATAGTAGTTATCATGTAAGAATCAATATGATAATAAAAGACAGAATTTGTTGTTAGTTTCCATATCAACAAAACAATGTATATCATTCTGTTTTTATGAATAAAGTTCAATGAAGTTCTGAGTTTAGCATCTGCGTAATCAGGAGATGCTTGCTAAGGGGGCCCACTTAGTAGGTATCTGTAGCTAGTTAGTTAGTTGTTCTTTTCTGTTAAGCTTCAGTTTGTTTTCATCTTTAAAGTTTTTACACAAACTCAGCTTTACATTGCTCCTGCAGCACAAGGAATCCATCACTGTGCCTATTCCTGCAGCATAAGGCCAGTTCATAGTTTGTGTTTCAGTTGTAGTTATCATGATTTCGGTTCTAATCAGATCATAGTTGAGTTAAAGAGCTTTACATTACCTTCCTGTAGTGTAGGTAGAATTTCTTTCCTGTATGTATTTCTGCTAAGTTTTGACCAAAATGAGTTCCTAGTGCATATATTTTGCTGCGCCATTTAAAGTATACGTCCCCTGGTTTGACAAGTAAATGAACGTCTACAGAGAGAGATATTGGTCACCTGTTGGAATGCCCAATTCCCAGGAAAGGTTTTACTATGATTTTCATATCCTTTTGTGGGCGCGACCATTTTTGGCGCCGCTGTCGGGGATGGCGTCTAGCTAGGAGTTTATCAGAAGTCATTTTTAGTATTAGTTTAGCCTGTTAGTAAAATTTTCTAGATCTGTCAAGCCACTATTTATCATATTGCATGCATAGAAGAAGAAGAGACACCCTGGGAAGGTTCCTCCCTAAAAATCTATTTATTGAACTACCATTTGACCCAGCTGACAACGAACCTGAGGAAAATCCATTCGCTTTGTTATTCCAGCAACCAAACATAGCAAATAATCCACCTCATAATCCACCTCCTGCATTTGAGTTTCCCATTGTTCCCCAGGGAGATACTGACAATCTTAAAAACATTCCCTCTTCTTTGCTTCCAAAGTTTTATGGCCTAGTCACAGAGGACCCATAAACCTTTCTGTTTGAATTTGATGTCCTCTGTCGCAGTTATGACTACAACACAGACGCTCATAAACTAAAGTTATTTCCTTCCACCTTGAAGGAAGGAGCTCTCAGATGGTTCATGAGTCTGGGAAGAGGTGTCGTCGATAGTTGGGAGGTCATGCAGACAACATTCCTTGACAAGTATAAAGAATATTGTAAGAGTGCCAGCAAAAGTGATGACATATTCCGAATTTAGGAGAAGGACGATGAAAATCTGGAAGATTATATTTCCAGATTCTTGTTTTCACTAAAGAGGAACTCAAACCATACTCTCAATGAGGATTCTTAGAAATTACTATTTCTAAGAGGAATCAATGATGCCTGTATAGATGCCCTGGACCTGATAGGAGGAGGTGATATAACCCAGCTGCCTTGGGATGATATAAAGAAAATATGTCTTAACTACTCTTGAGCAATAGTTAAGAAAGGTCAAGGTCATCATGCTACAATAGGGAAGTCTTCTTCTGCTGGAGTTTCCTGAATGGAGATAACAAATTTGCTATCTGACTTCAAGCAGGACCTCATTAATAATATGGCTACGCAACTAGACACTATGCAAGCTCGAAAGAAACATGAGGAGGCTGACGTAGTTTTGGCTGAGTTCTGTCCATAGTACAGACAAAAGAAGCGTGACTGCAGATGCAAGATGGTGGCTAATTTGGAAGCCAAACAGCTACCTACTGACTTCAAGCCAGTAGAAGGAGATGATGATCAAGTGTTCTTTGTTGCACAAAGGAGACCATGGGCCCAAAGACAAGGTATGCCTCAAGACCCTTTAACTTTTGTTAATTCTTATTCTGGCTATAATAACCAATGGCAACATGCATATGGACCACCACCACCCTGGAATCCACCTCAACCAAATTGGCCTAATTATTAGAATCAGCAATGGCAATCCCCTCAAGGAGGATGGCAGCAGCCACAAGGGCAATGGACCCCACCTTCAGGAAATTGGCAACAAAATTCCCAATGGCGAGGCCCTCAGCAATGACAAAATCAGTCCTCTGGATTCCTGCAGCTTCCATAGCCACAACCACAGGCCCTTATGCTGCCTCCTGCAGTAACTGCCACAAATCTTGGACCTCCAAAACAAACACCTATGCCTGCCCAGCCGTTGCCCAATCCCAATAATAAGCAACAACAGCAGCAGCAGCCTGCGTATCTTGCTGAAGCCAACCAATATCAAGCTTATGCCTTAAACATTAATGACATCCATTTGAGATCTAGAACTACTTTACCTGCTCCAAAACTGCCTCTGATTACTGAAATATCAGACTCTCCCCAAGAAGAATCTACTGCACCTGTTGTTCCTACTGAGGACATGCCCATAACTGATACAGTTCCTAAAGAGCCTGTTCTGCAAAATCAAGACAACCCACCTTTTCCTCAGAGGTTGCAAAGTACTGCATATAAACCCATGGAAGAACCCACTTTTGACATTATGGATCAGCTCAAAAATATGCAGATTCAAATTCCTTTATTTCAGGCTATTAAAGATATTCCTATTTTTAGAAAAGCTATTGAAGAAGCCTATTTGAAGAAGCCTGGATGAAAGAAAAAGGATCCTCAAACAATTCATGTACTAGGAAAATTGGCTGATATAATGTTGGGAAATGTAGTTATTCCAAAGTATATTGACCCTGGAAGTCCTGTAGTGCAGATAAATGTAAATGGCCAAGTTGTAAAAAATGTTTTGATTGATTTAGGTGCTGCCATTAGTGTCATGACAAAGCATACTATGGACTCCCTGAACATTTTAAACATTAGATCTACACTCACAGTTCTGCAGCTTGCAGACAGCTCCATAGTTAAACTTGACAGGATAGTAGAAGATGTAATTGTCATTCTTGAATCTTGGGAGTATCCTACTGATTTTACAATATTATCAGTTAAGATAACTTTAGGAGGATATCTAGTTATTCTTGGTAGACCATGGTTAGCAACTGCTGATACTTTTATAGGATGCCGTTCTAGAGATATGACCATTTCTGATGGGCAGTCCACAAAGAAATTGGCTCTGTATCCGCCTGCTAGACCTCAGCCAGATTTGTCCCAACCTGTTTGGCCAGATGTGGGGGAGGAAATTGAAGAAGCCAATTCTTTGGCTCAATTAATGATGATTCAAAATGACCCATTCTCACAACTTTAGAGTGAAGATGCCTTGCTGTTTCAAATTCTACAGTACAACTCTGACATGGGTAGTTCATCTGATCCAAATGGTACTCATTTACAATGTTTCCTACAGCAACCAGATTCTGAAAATTCACTGCCTAAACTTCCAGCAATTTTTCACAATTTGCTTCCACAAGAGATACAAACATTACCAGTAGACTCTATGAGTAATCTCACGGAGCAGATAGAATTGTCTCAAGGTCATTGTTTGAACATCAATAACAAGCTGTCACAGTCTCAACAGGCTGACCTATTAAAAATGCTACAAGAACAGCATAAAGCTTTTGCATGGGAATATGGGGACATGGAAGGAATAGATCCTCAAGTTTGTACTCATAGGATATATATCAAAGAAGATTGTTCACCAATTAGACAACCTCAAAGAAGAATAAATCCAGCACTTAGAGAAATAGTTAAAAGTGAGCTTCAAAAGTTGCTTGATGCTGGTTTTATTTATCCAATCTCTGACAGTCAATGGGTTTCTCCATTAGTCATTGTCCCCAAGAAAGGTGGAAAATGGAGAGTATGTGTAGATTACAGAGAATTGAACAGTGCCACTAAAAAAGATCACTTTCCACTACCTTTTGTAGATCAAGTACTAGACTCACTGTCTGGCAAAAGATATTTTTTCTTTTTGGATGGTTACATTGGGTACAATCAGATAAAAATTGCCCCTGAAGATCAAGATAAGACCACTTTTACCTGTCCATGAGGAACATTTTCTTATTCGGTCTTGCCTTTTGGCCTATGCAATGCACCAGCAACATTTCAGAGAGCATTTATGTCATAGGTAGCAAATGAGGCGAATTATGGCAGGTAGTGGGAAACATATGAGGAAGCTGAGAAAACAGAGCCTGTTCCATTACGTTCTCAAAGTTCAAACCCCCATGTAATGTTGAAAGATTGGTTTGATCTGACATATGGTATTAATAATGTTTCAGCAAGAGAGAAAATATTTGATATCAGAAAACAAGTATATGATGAATTCCAGGCACAACAATATTCATTTTGGAAATTAGCATTCACCAGAAGTGAGAAAAAATGGGAGAGATTAACTGTTGGGTTAAGAAAATTAGAACCACATGGTCCCCTAAATTTCACAACAGCTCTCAAATGAACCAGCAGATATATTCAATTGGGACTTCAAACAAGATTTGAACTATGGTTGCCATTGACATTCAGACCCCCTATGCTAATGTGGCCACTTTATCCTCACCGGGCTACAAATCTTAACAATGAATTAGAAGACCAAAGGTATGAAAAATGCCGAGATTTCAGAGGATTTTATTACAAGTTTAAAAATTCATTTCAAAGTCATGCAGCAACCACCGACTTCAGAGAAACCACCAGGAAAGTTAATGCTGGAGGACCAGCATTGGACTAAGTAGGGGGCAGTGATGAGCTTAAAATATGCTCATAATTTGGATGTTATGATAAACTTTTAAATGCCTTTACTTTTGTTATTTCATGGATGTTCAGACTTTGTTGAAACCTTTTTGGGATATCCTGTAGCAAGATACTTTTATATTCCTGCAGTTCATTGTGTTGACTTGATTGCATTTATTGCCCCGTTGACTCCCTAAAATGACTGGTATATCGTATACAGTTTTTGAATGATGAAGTAGATTTAAATGTGTGATTAATGAATAGATATTGTGTATGTGCCATACGCCTTTTTCTGTTGCCTGTTACCTTTTGTTTCGCAGGTTGTTGAAGAACAATCGAGTCAAGTGCAGCCGATCTCAGCCTTGCAGTAAAGTCCATTTCCTGCATGACTTTGAGGGAGCTCCGGCAAGGACTCTTTGATCGAACCATAGGAAAGAATTTTAATGGCAGTTAATTGGGAAAGAGTGGAGTGCTAGATTTTCTCTCTAGATCGGGTTGAATGCATAAATTCATTTATGAAGTTTGTTCCTTGACTCGGGGATATATTTTACTCCCACGTCTTTCTTTGATGGAGTTAGTTAGTTAGTTGCTCTCCTGTTTTTAAATAAAGCTCTCTCCTATGCGAGAGAGAAGAGAGGAGATGATAGATAGAGTAAGATAGAATCAGAATAGTAGTTATCATGTAAGAATCAATATGATAATAAAAGACAGAATTTGTTGTTAGTTTCCATATCAACAAAACAATGTATATCATTCTGTTTTTATGAATAAAGTTCAATGAAGTTTTGAGTTTAGCATCTGCGTAATCAGGAGATGCTTGCTAAGGGGGCCCACTTAGTAGGTATCTGTAGCTAGTTAGTTAGTTGTTCTTTTCTGTTAAGCTTCAGTTTGTTTTCATCTTTAAAGTTTTTATACAAACTCAGCTTTACATTGCTCTTGCAGCACAAGGAATCCATCACTGTGCCTGTTCCTGCAGCATAAGGCCAGTTCTTAGTTTGTGTTTCAGTTGTAGTTATCATGATTTCTGTTCTAATCAGATCATAGTTGAGTTAAAGAGCTTTGCATTACCTTCCTGTAGTGTAGGTAGAATTTCTTTCCTATATGTATTTCTGCTAAGTTTTGACCAAAATGAGTTCCTAGTGCATATATTTTGCTGCGCCATTTAAAGTATACATCCCCTGGTTTGACAAGTAAATGAACGTCTACAGAGAGAGATATTGGTCACCTGTTGGAATGCCCAATTCCCAGGAAAGGTTTTACTGTGATTTTCATATCCTTTTGTGGGCGCAACAAATGGCCTCAGCAGGTTTGAGAGATCAAGAGAGATTGGATGGTGCCTCAAATTTTGGTGTCTGGAAAGCCAAAATTTCTTTATCGCTGGAAAAGAATGGTATCAAGGAATATGTTACCAGTACTGTAGCTATACCTACAGATCTAGTACAACTTGCAGCATACAAGAAGGATGATGCCAAGGCGAGGAGGATAATCCTTGATGGTGTCAAGGACCATGTTGTTCCACATATCGCAGAGCTAGATACAGTGAAAAAGATGTGGGATGCCATTTTGAATCTGTACCAGAATGCTACCACTAACTGGAAGCTAATTCTCAGAGAAAAGTTGAGGAATACTTGGATGAACAAGGGAGAAGACGTTACATGTTACCTCACAAGGCTTAGACTTGTCAAGGATGAGTTAGCACCTGTTGGAGATAAACCAGATGATGATGAGCTAGTAAGAATAGCCCTAAATGGGTTTTCTAAGCAGTGGGATGTCTTTGTTCAAGTTATTAATGGACGAGACACCTTACCAAGTTGGGATTGACTTTGGAGTGATTTCACTCAGGATGAGCTTAGACTAAGCCTTGTCAATGGAGCCAACAATAAGAGTTAGAAAAGTGAGGTAGAACAAGAAAATGTTGCCGTAGCAGGAAAGGGGAAAACAAAGAAGGGATCTAGCAAAGGAGAAAATTCACAAATTGAAAAGAAAAAGAAGGATCTATCTAAGCTCAAATGCTTTGGATGTCATGAGTTTGGCCACTATGTCAGCGTTTGCCCACACAGGAAGAAATATAAGAAGGGCAAGAACCAAGTGGCAGCTTCAACAAGTGCAGAGGAGCTCTCTAGTAGATTGGAGGATGAGTTTGCACTCATAGCTTGTATGATTAGCTCAACCTCACAAAGTGCCTGGTATATAGACAGTGGGGCATCATTTCATATGACAGGAGTTCAAGAGTACTTCTCCAGCTACAAGGAGGAGAACACCAGAATCCAGATCTCTATGGGGAACTTGTCCAAGCTCAAATCAGTTGGGAAAGGGACTGTTCAGCTTCAGAGGGAGAATGGAAAGGTAATTCCTCTTCATGATGTGTTGCATGTGCCAGGCTTAGGTATGAATTTGGTTTCTATATCTGTCCTTTAGGATAAAGGGTATAATGTTCTCTTTAGAGGGATGCATGTTTTGATTAAGCATAAAGATTGGAAATCACTCGTATCTATTGGAGTTAGGAGTAGTCGCCTTTATAGGTTGTAGTTTGATACTCCTAAGGCACTCATGAGCAGCAGTAACCCTAGATATCTTGGATAGCTATGGCATAGGAGGATGGGCCATATTCATCATGGAGCACTTAAATTGCTTCGTGAGATGGTGACAGGTGTTCCAGAGGTGAGCACAGAGTATGATGATGTATGTAAGGGATGTGTGTTGGGAAAGTTTGCGAAAGCATCTTTTCCAAGGAGTGACACCAGATCTATGGGTGTTCTTGATCTAGTACATTCAGATGTATGTGGACCAATGTCGACAAAGTCTCTTAGAGGATATGAGTATTATGTTACTGTAAAGCGGGAAATCGAACCCTAGGTGTTCTCCCCCACTCCAAGGAGAAAGGGGGTCACTAGGATTGACGGTTTTCACTTAGGAGGGACTTTACATTCAAAAGAGGGGTTGAAACCAACAAGATCCAATCCCACACAATGCAGGATTGGATTCTAAATGAGTTTCAAGGGTTGAGACATCAAGGATACCCTCTTTTGTAAAGAATGTAGATAGAAGATTGAACTAGGAATGTATGTAGAAGCAAGAAAGATTCGCTTGTAAACAGAGATAGGGATACGGGATGAAGCTGCAGACTTGGAATTAGCAGTAAAATGTCGAGATGACGCTGTCCTGCAAATTCAGGCGAGAGTTGACGAGACGATGGCGCCCAGCGTGCACACGGTCCTCTGAAAAATTCGTGAAATGAAGGGGGATTTGTTCGTCTCTGCACAAGGATTCCAGATCTTCAATTACAACCGCGTACCTGCAACCTACACACAGAAAAGAGAGGATGATTGGGGGGTTAGGGATTAGGGGTTTGCCTTTAGGTCAAACCCCGGTTTTGGAATTAACCAAGAAATGAGAATGCTGTAAATGTAAATGTTTGTAATGTAAACAAGTACTGATACCTTGTTGTAAGAATGTTTGTATTCTTACATGCGAAGGTGTAAATGTTGTTGTATGTTGTATGTTGTATGTGTTATGTGATCTCCTCTTCAATGGTTGAATCCTTGTCTTGAATGCAACACTTAGCCTTGAATGGAGACTTAGAATGATCAATTGCTTGAAGGAATGCTTGAATGCTTGAATGCTTGAATGCTTGAATATCGTTTCCGCCTTTTTTCCATCTACCAAAATGGGAGAGGAAATGTAGTTTATATACTTGCCAATTAGGGTTGAAAGACTGATTTTTCTGACCTTAGGCCGACCTGGGAAGATTATTTTCCAATTTGCAAACATAAAGGCCCGAAGCCCCAAAAGAGACCGGGCCCAAAATAGGGCCAGGGACCAGGGCGCTGGGCGCCATGGTCCCACCTTCAGGGACAATAGGGTGCAAGGAGGATCAGGCTAGGGTGCTGAAAAATGCAGTTTTTGATGTCATGAACAAGTTTCAGGGTCTCCATTCAGGTTCAGTGTTGCGTCGCCATTGTGAAGACCCAAATGCGGTCGAAATTGCAAGTGTCGCAATTTTAGGACGCTACAGTTACCTTTATTGATGATTTCTCCAAGAAGACCTGGATATACTTCTTGAAGACCAAGGATGAGGTTTTCAGTCGCTTCCAAGAGTTCAAGGCTCTTGTGGAGAACTCGACAGGAAGGAAGATAAAGGTTCTTCAGTTAGACAATGGAGGTGAGTACAAAGGAAATGACTTCCAGGATTTCTGTACTAGAGAAGGAATCAAGAGAGAGTGGACTGTTCCTTACAATCCACAGCAGAATGGAGTTGCTGAGAGGAAGAACCGTTCTATTTCGGAGGTAGCAAGGGCTATGCTACATGACCAGGACATGCCCTGCTACTTATGGATAGAAGCGTGTAGTACAACAGTCTACATTCAGAATAGGGTTCCACACAAGGTACTAGGGAAAATGACACCAGAGGAGGCTTTCACGGGGAAGAAGCCAGATGTTGGTCACTTCAAGATATTTGGAAGTTTGGTATATTGCCTTATTCCTAGAGACACACGTACCAAGTTAGATCAAACTGCAGAGAAGGGGTACTTTGTTGGGTATAGTGAAACTTCAAAGGCATACAAGATGTTCATTCCAGTGACTAGAAGAATTATTGTCAGACGTGATGTCAAGTTCATGGAGGACAAGGCGTTTAGAAGGTCCAGAGATTTTCTAGCAGATGATCAGAGTGAGCAGCTAACGAAAGCTCCAAGTCCAAGTCAAGGACAACAAAGCTCAAGTACAGGTACTAGTACAAGCATAGACACAGGTAGTGAAGATTCACAGAGTATGGAGCAACTGGTGCAGTACGATATGCATCTAGATGATATAGAGGTTGATATTTTATCCTCTACAGTTGGCAGTAGGAACCATGAGGTTCAAGACATACAAAGGGATACTCAGGAGTTTGTGGGAGCTCCTAGGAAGAGCACAAGACAAAGGAGACAACTAGCCAAGTTCAATGACTATGTGGCATTAGTCAGCCAGTTGGTAGATAGTGAACCTTCCAACTATCAGGAAGCTGCAAAGAATCATGTATGGTGAGATGCTATGGTTGAGGAATATAACTCAATAATGCAGAATAATGTATGGGAGGTAGTGCCTAGACCAACTGATAGAGCAGTAGTTGGATCACGCTGGATCTTCAAGATAAAGCATGGTGCAGATGGTAGCATCGAGAAATATAAGGCGAGGTTTGTGGCCAAGGGGTTCTCTCAGAAGGAGGGAATAGACTATGAGGAGACATTTGCTCCTGTGGCTAGGTATACTTCTATACTAGCTGTAATTTCATTTGTAGCATAGATGGGATGGCAGATCCATCAAATGGATGTCAAGACAACATTCCTTAATGGAGAATTGAAGGAGGAGGTATACATAGAACAACCAGAAGGCTTTGTAGCACATAACAAAGAGACCCACGTGTGCAGATTAAAGAAAGCCTTATACAGACTCAAGCAGGCTCCCAAAGCGTGGTATGAGCACATTGATACGTACTTACAGGAAATGGGCTTTGTGAAGAGTGAGGCTGATGTGAACCTCTACTACTTGGTGGTTGGGGCGAGGTTCTCATTCTTGTTCTATATGTGGATGACTTGTTTCTTACTGGTGCGCTAGGGCTCATAGAGATTTGCAAGAGGGACCTTGTAGAAGAGTTTGAGATGAATAATTCGGGACTTATGCACTACTTTCTAGGCATGGAGGTGTGGCAGACTAATGGAGAGATTTTCCTTGATCAAGGGAAATATTGCATTGAAATCTTGAAGAGATTCGAGATGGAAGATTGGAAAGCCATGTCTACACCCATGGTCACTAATTAGAGGAAGGTAGATGCATTGAAGGAAAAGGATGTTGATCCCACCCTATACAGGCAGCTGATTGGTTTGCTCATGTATTTGCTCAACACTAGGCCAGATATAGCCTTTGCAGTAAACTCTCTTAGTCAGTTCATGGTAGAGCCAAAGAGAGTGCATTGGATGGCAGCTAAGCATGTGCTGCATTATCTTCATGGTACAGTTGAGTATGGGATCAGATATGTTCGAGGTGAAGGTATCAAGTTGATAGGCTATACTGACGCAGATTGGGCAGGCAATACAACGGACAAAAGGAGTACTTTACAATGTTGTTTCAGCTTGGGATTAGGAGTTGTTTCTTGGTTCAGCAGGAAGCAAAAATTTGTGGCCTTGAGTTTATCAGAAGCAGAATACATAGTAGCCAACATGGCGATGTGTGAAGCTATATGGCTTCAGAAGTTGCTAGTAGCCTTGTTTGGTCAGAAGGTTGAGACTTCGGTAATACACTGCGACAATCAGAGTTGCATCAAGTTGACTGAGAATCCAGTGTTTCACGATAGATCGAAACATATAGACATCAGGTATCACTTCATCAGGGATTGTGTACAGAGGGGGATTGTTCAGCTACAGTACATACCTCCAGAGGAGCAGGTAGCAGACATTCTGACAAAGGCATTGGGGAAGGCAAAATTCATCTTCTTCAAAGATAAGATGGGTATCGTGCAGAATAGCTTCCTTGCTAAGAGGGAGTGTTAATTATGGGTAGCTTGGACAGCTGTTCGTCCTTACCCAGAATTAATAGCATTAGTTATGGGTAGTTTTGGACAGCTGTTCGTCCTGACCTAGAATTAGAAAATGGTTGTTTTTGTCAAACAAGTATTGTTAGGATAAAAACAATTGTTATTTAATAGTGGCTCTTTTTAGGTGACACCTCATAGCCAAAATTAGTTAATTGGTTATTGAGTTGTCTTAATCTTAGCCGTTGGTTTGAATTAATCTCGGCCGTTGGTTTTCCAACAGAGTAGTATAAAAAGGGGTCATGGGTCATTTGGAAAGCATGAAGTCTTGAGAATAATTTGCAGTGATAGCAAATAGTCTTGCAGTGTTAGCAAGAGGCGCAGTGATAGCATTGATATAGCAGTGGAGGATATCAGCAGGAGATATTAGGAGTTTGTTGGAGTTCCGCCAGTAAGAGGCAAGAAATTCTTTTGTAATTCTTATATTGCTGAAGATTAATATATTTTCCATCTATAGAATTGGTTTTCCCTTAGGGGTTTTTTCCAGGGACGATTGTCCAAAAATATTGTGTCCTTGTGTTGCTTATTTCTTTCCGTATTTTTAGTGAAGTTGCAGTTGTGTTATTTTTCAATATTCAGCTGTAAATTTATTGTCAGTAGTTAAATAATTTTTATGAGATAGGAGATTAATAATCAGTGACTGCAATAGAATTTCTACAGTTGCATTCAACTATAGGTATTCCATCTAATCTACAATGACAACATGGATGGACTTCCAAACATGGCCGAGTTCTCGCAATTAGAGGAAATCAAATTGACTTGGCGTTCTCAGTATGGAAAAGGGTATGCAGAGTACGAGTATTTTCACCCTTGAGAGGTTCCTCAATCTTTTCAAGAGGGAAGCTTCCTGAACTTAAGTGATGTGGAAATGGTTCCGTAAAGTCTTGAATTCTACAAGAATCTTCCACTGTGGAATTAGTTTCAATGACATTTGAGTATAATGAAAATTTTCAATCTTGGGTGGAATGTTCTAATGAGGAAAGCTTCCCAAATATAAGTAATGCGGAAATGGTTCCGTAATGTCTTGAATTCAATGAGGATCCTCAACATTGTGCGAAAATGGATCCACAAAGTGTTGTACTCAAAAAGGATTTTCAATCATATGTGAAAAGGAGTGCTCAACATCTTCAATCTTATGTAAAAAGAAGAGTTTGACAACTTCAATCTTCGGCAAAGAGGATTATGCAAAGTCTTGCAGGGATGGTTGAATATTGTCTTCCATCCTCGGAGCCACTCATTGCAGGCCATCAACCTTGTAATGATTATGAGGATCTTCGAAGACAGGTATTTAAGACCTCTGTTTCTTATTTTGATGATTATGAGGATCTTCAACCTTGTTTGGAGCGTTATAAATACGAAACCTTCTGGAACTTAAATGATGTAAGCGCACTAGAAGCATTGAAAGAGTGGCAATGGCTAAAGGGCAAGAAAATATTGGTGAAAAAGTATGTCTGTAGATGGATTACCTATTACTCTCTCATTGCTCCATATAGATTGGGCAAGTGAAGCCAATTTAAGAATAGTCTACAGAAAGAACAGATTTTGATGTATTTGGTATATATGATTTTTTTTTGTGTTGAAGAAAGAGTGATAATTGTAAATCGCTGCCAAACAAATTCCAAAAATACATTGTAAATGAATGGTTGTTTTATGCATGCACAATAAAGATATATATTTTGCTTTGAATTTGTAGAAAATATGTTCTTCAAATGGAACTATTACCCGCCCCACGATTACCTGTCCCAAGAAGTTGCTTGATAGCATGGATGGAGGGCATCTTTGGATGGTCTAGTGGGTAAATTGATATAATTAAGACTGAAGAGAGAATAACACACAGTTGACGGATATAATCAAATTATAAGAGACAGTAAAAAGGAAAAAGTATTATCCTTTATATAAGGGGGAATTGGTTGACATATTCTAGGATTTATTTTAAATTATTTTAATACTCGTTATGTCTGGGTTACGAAACTATTTAATTGTAGTTAGATTGTTTTTTAATATGTTATGTAGTTTTTATATTTATAGTATCACTATTTTTTAATTTAATTTTTATATTAGTTAATATTATAATTTTTTTTAAATTTATCTGGTTGGATAATTTACCAAAAATTTTATGGTTGATTCTTTTTCATGTTAAATTATTTAAAAATATGGTAGAATATTAGAAATTTTGATTATATGAATGCATTCAAGGCTCTATGAATCTATGGATCAACTATTATTTTTTCCATTTTGGATACAATAATTTCTTCATATTTTTTAGGTACACATTATTAGGTTATTAGAAGTAGTCAATAAGTTTTGAATACTTGTTTTAAAAAAGTTGACAACACTATTAACTACCACAATATGGTCTACTCTTCCCCTGCCCATGTGGTATCAGAGAATGTGTCACACCAGTGTCATCAGACACATTAAAAAGTTACTATGTGCACTGTTGTTTATAGAAGCACTACCTGATTCATGCAATCTAAAGAAAAAATACCACAATATGTTATTAATGTTAGAAATGGACATTGTCGAGCTTAAGTAGATGCCACCAACAATTTGTACACCAAATAAAATATTGTCATTGAACTTTTCATTTTTCAATCAACGCTACCAAGTTTTGTTGTTGAGAAGAGTATTTAACCTAACAAATTAGTTCAAGGAGTACTATGTCTTACTCGAGCCAAAAATTTCCTTCAAATATTTTTCTATGCCACATTAATAATTGATGATATGTCATCCCAACATTCTATCATAACATCAACATTTTTTCCAGATTAGTATCCTTTCCAACATAATAATGTCAACAAAATGTTAGCGATACCATTTATCCTTTATGCCTTCTATAAACTTATATGGTAACCATCATTATTCATAAATGTTTAAGATAAAATATGGCATAAGAATGTGATTTATTTAGTGCAAATTATCAAATCTAGAACAATGCATACTAATTTATTAATTAAGAAATTATCACCCATTTTCAATGATAATTTTGACTACACATTATTTTTTTGGTTGGTAAGTTACTCACAATGGAGTCCCACCCCATTAAATTAATTTGAAATTAGAATTCATAACATGCATTCCTTAGTGATAGATATGTAAAAGGACCATTATTTTTCTCAAACCACCTATATTGGTAATGTTTAAAACTATATTATCACTATGGTTCTTTCCAATCCATCTTAACATGGGAGCACAATATCATTGTATTGAAAGTCTAAACATTCTCTAAAAGGGTACTTTTAAATATTCTATAATTTTTCCCTTTATTATATTATCTTAGTGTTATTTGATACATAGGTCTCAAAGGCGAGACTTCTTTCTTTTTAATTTTGTCCATTCTTAAAATCATTGAAGGTTTATCTTTTTGTTTTTCTCTAAATTTTATTTTGTGTTGTCATCATTTTCTCTATGACCAACAATCACTAGGGATACCATAAACATAGGATATTTTATCAATTTATCTATAATCTTAGAGTTTTTTTTCTCATGTAAATATATTGAATCCCTCAAAGTAGCTTTGTTAATAGTAACCATTTGTGGAGCCCCCAAAATTATGTCTTCTAATTCGATAGATGAGGGAGTAAATCAATTTTGGGCTAGTTAATCAATAAATTTGGGAAATATTTGACTCCATCTAAGCATCAAGAGGAATAAAATAATGATTGGATTCAACCCTATTTCTTTAGATATGAGCATTCCATGTGAGGCATGAATTACCCCATGATGAGACTTTTTTGGCAAATTGAAGGGCATAGTGATATGTTTTGATTAATAAAAAGTGAGATAGGCTTGAACATTTACATAACCGCTAAACAACAACACCTAGGGTGCATGAGGAATGTCACCTAACCAAAAATTAAAAAAACACAAAAAATGACAAAGAACTACCTGACAACTAGACAAAGTCCAAAGATAGAACCAAAGAACAAAAAGCCAACTAGCCACTCTCCAAAGATGAAAAGGGATGATCTACTAGGAAAAGGCATTACCCTCTTTCCAATCTTTAAATAGACCAATTGATGAGGAGGTAGAGTAGAAGTTGGTCTTCTTTTGAGGTTGATGGGCTTTTTTTCTCAATGTGTTTCCCAAATCAATCCCTAGGCACAAATGGGATTCTTCTAAACCTTTCTCCCATCTCCTCCTCTCTATTCAACACTGCTTGCACCCTATTGTATTGTACATCACTCCTCCTTACCTTCCATGCTAAGGCATTCAAATCTGAAATGAGGTCCTCTTGTGTGTCACCAAAAATGAACAAGTTTGGTTGTCCAACTGGCTGAATCTCCTCTCTTCCAGGAATGGGCAACTGTTGGAGAACCATGGTTTACCTAACCTTGTTTGCACCTTTAAGGATTTCAATCATATTAATGTGTTGATTGAGCATCTGGACAGGTCTGTAAAGTCTGATGACTGTCCCTCACCTTTCAAGAATGAAAATATCCAAATTAGATGCAAAGAATGCTGGTTTACTCAAGGCAACTTCTAGGTTCAAATGGTCATTTTGATCAAATGACTTAATGAAATGCTATGGAGCTTGTAGTAGGGTGTCTCGGGTCTTATCTTATTAGTTTTGATGATTTGAAAAGATCATTAACTTCTCCTTCCTTACCGATTTCATGAAATTGTCAAATTGACCCCAAAAAGGCTACTAGAATTAGCCCTAGTTTCTAGTGAAAATTGTTCACCCTGCTCGATCTGTTAAACTTCATGACAAACCCTTGGAGATGTGGTCATTTGATGATGAAAGCTCAAGGATTTTTTCTATGGCAAGTACTGTACGGACTATTTGAGGGTTGTCCCACAAAATAGGCACCTTTCAAGGGTTTTTGAAGGTTTTAGTGAGGGTTTGCAAATTAAAAGTCTCCTCCATGATGCTAGACCCAATTTAAACATTCAAAACTTGCTATGAAATCTACACAACACTCCCAAGGACTCAAACCTTATCTTAGAATGTTGTCATTATATCAAACAAATGCCATGTGACTGCTTTTACACAGGAAAAATAGTCTAGAGGACTGAGACAACAATGTTTTAATGTTTTGCAAGCATTTTCAACATTTGTAAACCAAATACAATGAAATTCTATCAATTATCGATGCCACAGCGACTTGACATAAGTTGGAACACCCTGCAAAGCAAATAGGAAAGGATTTTTGATGACTGTTGCTCATACACCCGCCATCACTGCATTTTGACAGTCTTAAAACTGATTACAACTTTCTTTCTTGTTTAATTTACTTCTTCACTCTGTCCCTGGCCTACAAAAAGATGTTAATGGCAAGGTAAAACAGTACATACAGCCCCTTCAAGATCTTGTAAGTTTGAACACTTAAAAGATGCCACAAAACATGACAATAATATAAAACTGTGACAGAGAATACACTTTTCTAGGATCCTTATTTAGGTCCTTTACAATCAAATTGTGCATCTTGTCTTCTTAGCATTGAAAACACTTGTAAATACATTCCCATGATGCATAAAAAAAGGAATCCATCATTTCATACTGTCCTTTAGGAAGGTTGGCAATGAGGTTTTAACAGTGAAACAGTGACACACTGTCTTACAGTCTGTTTACACCTTTTCTTCTTGCATCCAACCAAGTCATGAGAGAGACAAGGATGGTAAAAGGCAATGAGAACTCTTGCCAACTTAACTCTTCTTCAACATTTCAAAAGTACAGTGCTATGAATAGCAAAGTACCATTCAAACAAATTTAAGAATACCCAAGCCAAGTTGTTCACTTCACATACTTGCCATGGGCTTACAAACACTTGTGCATTGATAGGAAAGGAAAATAGATGTATGATACAATATGTACAAAGGATCCAAAAAATTTCCTCAAAGCCATGGATGAAGAGACTTTGAAGAAATTAGTTGGACCATGAATGTTCTTCCATTGGAACCACAAAACAATGTCTTTCTCAAGAGCACTTCAAACAAAACTTGTTCCAAATCACTACTCAAAAATAAAAGGAGATCACACCAATTAAAAACAAGAGTAGTACAGACTCATGAAGCCATGGTATGGACTGTACTCTCAAAAGTGCAGGAAACTAGTTAAAACTCACAAAAACAAGAGCAAATCAAGTATTTCTTTTACTTTTCCAACATGAACTGTACATACAATGATGGGAACATAGTTTTTATACATGTGAAAACTTATTGAAGCCTTTGTACAGACAGGTACAGGGTAGAACTAACCAAAACCACCAAAAATCACTTTTTGGCACTTTTTGACAACTTTTTGACAACTTTTGTTGCTCAAAAAGTTGCATTTTGACTCCTGGTGACTTGGCACTCAAACCAATGACTCAAAATAATTAGAAACAATAAATAAACATGCTCCAATGCCTTTCAAGGCTTTACAACATCAAAAATTCAAAAATGCTCATTTGGATCCAAAATTGACAGTTTTTGGCCCACTAAGCAAAAAAACAAAAATGATGGAAACTCTTAAACAAAAATGAGTTCCAAACCTTATTACACCACAAAAAAAACCTATGAAACCTACTAGAAGCTTAAAATAAACACACATGCTTAATTTTCAACAAAAAGCTATACCTGCTAGGATTTGAGCATTCAGGTGCTCACATGCTCCTGCACCATACTCCCCTAAGGAAAAGGAAGTCATGTGACTCCTTTGGGAAGTAAAGAAAGATGAATTCCAGCTTTGAGAAAGTCACTTTCAGGTACCCAAGTGGCTTTAGAAATTGGTTTATCCTTCCACTTGATAAGATGCTCCATGTAGGTATGGTGTCTTGTCTTTTTGATGATTCTTGAATCTAGTACCTACTGAGGAATGGGAGTAGAAGAAGAGGGGAGAGAAATATCAGAAAGAGAATGAGAAATATCTGAAACTCTTTGTGAGTCTGATGGTAGTTCCCCTTTGAATGGCACCAAATCTGCAACATTGAAAATAGGAGACATAGAAACTTCATTAGGCAAATCAACTTTGTAAGCATTATGGCCATATTTAGCCAAGATTTTGCATGGTCCTACTCTTCTCATTTGCAACTTAGTAGGCACTCCTTTTTGTAACCATGACTTGTTGAGATGGACCATCACATAATCACCCACTGAAAATTGAACATCTCTTTTTGAAGCATCAACTCTCTCCTTAACTTTTTGAGTAGTTTCCTGTAAATACTTCTGTACTTGCTCATGAATTTCTTTCATAGACTATGCCATATCTTCTGCTATACCACTCACTTGTTGCAAATTAGTCACATCATTTAACTCAAAAACACCTCTAGGATGCATTCCATAAACAATCTAAAATGGGCTCTTACCAGTGGATCTGTTTACACTGTCATTGTATGCAAACTCTGTCTGATGGATGAGTTGATCCCAACTTTGCCCATATTCTTTGGTAAGACATCTGAGTAGGTTACCCAATGTTCTGTTCACCACTTCTATTTGGCCATCTGTCCGTGGATGATAAGCTGAGCCAAAAGACAAGTTAGTACCCAATTTCTTCCATAAAGTTTTCCAAAAATGACCCAAAAACTTAGCATCTCTATCAGATACAATACTGGATGGCAAACCGTGAATTCTTACAACTTCCTTAAAGAAAAGAAAAGCAATGTGACTAGCATCATTAGTAGTTTTGCAAGGTATGAAATGTGCCATTTTACTGAATCTGTCAACAACCACAAAAATACTATCACACCCTTCTTTACTTCTGGGCAAACCTACCACAAAATCCATACTGATGCAATCCCAAGGCCTAGAAGGTATGGGAAGAGGCTGATACAAACCAACATTAGTGCTAGTACCCTTGACTTTCTGACATACCATGCATTGCTCAACATATTTCCTGACATCTGCCTGCATCTTAGGCCAAAAATAGTGCCTCTGAACCAATTCCAAAGTCTTATTAAGACCAAAGTGACCACTCAAGCAACCATTGTGCTTTTCCTGTATCAGATTCTCCCTCATTGAACCTTTTGGCACACACAGCTGTCCACCCCTCAATAATAATCCATTCTGCAAAGTATAGTCAACATATTCACTATGAAAAGTATTCTGAAAATCTTGACAAACCTTGTAAATATCAGCAAAATCAGAATCATGTGGATATAAATCCTTAAAACATTCTATACCAATACTTCTAATCTGAATTTATTGAACAATAAGTAACCTCCTACTCAATGCATCAGCTACTTTATTGTACTGTCCTTTCTTATGCTTCAAAGTAAAGGTATATGCTTGCAAAGACTCTACCCATTTAACATGTCTGTGACTAAGCTTATCCTGTGAATTGAGAAAACTAAGTGCCTGGTTGTCAGTGTAAACCACAAATTCTTTAGGAAGAAGGTAATGCCTCCATTTCCTAAGTGCCTGAACCAAAGCATACATTTCAAGATCATATGAAGAATATTTCTTCTTAGCATCATTAAGTTTTTCACTGAAAAATGCAACAGGCCTATTATCCTGACTCAAAATAGCACCAATAGCAATATTACTTGCATCACACTCTAAGGTAAACAATTTGTCAAAACTAGGTAGAATCAACACTGGTTGAGTAGCAACTCTGACTTTCAGCAATTCAAATCCCTTGTTGGCTGCTTCTGTCCACTTAAATTTCACTTTCACACCACCCTTAATGGTTTCCAACATAGGTGCACATATTTCATTGAAACCTCTGATAAATTTCCTATAAAATTGAGCAAGTCCATGAAAACTCCTAACATCACTAGCATTCTTAGGGGTTGGCCAGTTAACTATGGCTTCTACCTTACTTGGATCCATCTTCAAATCACCCCCTGAAACAACAAAACCCAAATAGACCAGCTCTTGCTTAAGGAAATCACATTTCTCTAGATTGATAGTAAGTTGTTCATCATTCAATTTTTGTAAGACAATTTGCAAATGTTGGAGGTGTTCTTCCTTGGTTTGACTGAAAATTAAGATGTCATCAAGGTACACAACTACAAACCTGCCTATGAAGTCATGTAACACCTCATTCATCAATCTCATAAATGTATTGGGTGCATTTGTTAACCCAAATGGCATGACTAGCCATTCATACAACCCCTCATTTGTCTTGAAAGCTGTTTTCCATTCATCCCCCTCTTTGATGCGGATTTGATGATAACCACTTTTTAGGTCTATCTTACTGAAATATTTTGCTCCCCCTAAACAATCCATAAGATCTTCTATCCTAGGGATGGGGAATCTATACCTGATTGTGATCCTGTTTATTGCTCTTGAATCTGTACAAAGTCTCCAAGCCCCACCTTTCTTAGGTGCTAACACTATGGGTACTGCACATGGACTAATACTTTTTCTAATCAATCCTTGGTCTAAGAGCTCTTGGATTTGTCTTGCCACTTCCTGATTTTGTTCAGGTGTCATTTTATAAGCAGCTTTGTTTGGTAAGGATGCACCTGGGATGAAGTCTATCTGGTGGCTAATGGCTCTCTGAGGAGGTAGAGAGGTTGGTTGACCATCATTAACAATTGACTTAAATTGATATAGAAGTTGCTGCACCTCATATGGGATTTCTACCTTCTTTTCTTTCTTTTCATCAACTGGTTTAGTTACCAATGCAAAACCTATGCCATCACCTTCTTTTAAGGTATGAATGAACTCCTTTTCACCAGCTAACAAAGTTTTGGGAACTTGTGGTTTTCTGCCCTCACTTCCTTCATTATTGGACTGAATTTTATAGTTGATACCATTCTTGAAAAATGAGTATGAGTTCTTTTCACCATCATATTGTGCTTTCCTGTCAAATTGCCAAGGTCTTCCTAAAAGAAAATGACAAGCATCCATAGGTAGTATATCACACAAAATTTTATCTTGGTACTCACCTATGTTATACTCTACCCATGTTTGTTCACTCACCAATACATGCTGCCCTTTTTCCAACCATGTGACCTTGTAGGGCTCATTGTGTTGTATTCTAGGTAGATGAAGTTTTGTAGCAGCTTCTTCTGATATGATGTTATCAGTTGATCTTGAGTCAATGATAACTTTGCACACCTTTCCTTGGATCTTACATTTGATCCTGAAAAGAGCTTTCCTTTGAGACATATCTTTCTGAGATGGCTCTTTCGTGAGGATCCTCCTGATCATGAGGTTTTCCCCTTCTTCTGATGGTAGACACCTTTGATTTGGTGTGGTTTCCTCTTGCACAAAATGGACTCTCTTATCACCTCCTTGAGATGAGCTTGGCTTTTCTGGGCATCTATATGCTGGATGGCCTTGTTTCTGATAGTTATAACATTTCATGGTGGAGAAGTATGAACCTCTTCCAGGTCCATTAGATCTACCCCTTCCTGGCTTGCCTGATCCCCTACCCCTATAGTTGGGTCTGCTCTGAGAATCACTGCTTTTCTCAATAAGCTTAGAATCTCCCTGGGACCTATGATCTGTGTATCTTCCCCCAAAACTGCCTCTATGACTGCCTCTGTTTCCTCTGCCTCTGCCTCTACCATTCTGTTCTTGTTTCTTCTTGTTTCTCTCTTCTACCTTTAGTGCTAATTGAAAACACTTCTGTAATGTGTTGGGACACCATAGGCTTAACTCTTCCTGAATATTCCATCTTAACCCATTGAGATACCTAGCTACTCTGACATTTTAATCTTCTTATACCTTAGATCTAAGGCTTAGTTTTTGGAATTCTTCAGTGTAACTACTGACATCTAGTTCTTTCTATCTCAAGTTTTGTCTCTTCCTATGTAACTAGATTTCATAATCTTTAGGCATGTAGGTGTCTTTGATTTTAGTTACCATTGTCTTCCAGGTGGTTATGGGTTTCTTTCCCTCTTTCACCCTTTCCTCTTGGATGAACTTCCACCAAGTTAAGGCTGCCCCTCTCATTCTGGATTTGGCTACCTTCACTTTCTGTGCTTCAGTAATTCCATCACATTCAAAGTGATTCTCTAGATCCTCTATCCACTCCATTAGTGCTTTTGGTTCCATTTTGCCACAAAAAGGGGACACTCCATCTAGGGCCTTTCCAGTCAAAGCTTTCAAAGCTTGTAAAATGGTTTCTTGTTCTCTATCCAAGATTAGATCTGGTTCTAGGACTTCTTCCTCTAAGGTTTCCTTCTTATCTTCAGCATTTTCTACTCTCTCACTGACTTCTTTAGTCTTGACTTCTACTTGGTTCAACTTTTTTTCAAGTTGTTGTAATCTTTCCCTAAGGAGTTTATTTTCTTCAACCTGATCGTCCATCCTCTTTGCTAACTCTGCATTGGTCACCATGTTGTTGGTGTTGTCTCCCACTAACTCACTACTTGACATGTGCTAATCTCTCAACCCAAATCTGAATTGGCTCTGATACCACTATGATGAGGAGGTAGAGTAGAGGTTGGTCTTCTTTTGAGGTTGATGGGCTTTTGTTCTCAATGTGTTTCCCAAATCAATCCCTAGGCACAAATGGGATTCTTCTAAACCTTTCTCCCATCTCCTCCTCTCTATTCAACACTGCTTGCACCCTATTGTATTGTACATCACTCCTCCTTACCTTCCATGCTAAGGCATTCCAATCTGAAATGAGGTCCTCTTGTGTGTCACCAAAAATGAACAAGTTTGGTTGTCCAACTGGCTGAATCTCCTCTCTTCCAGGAATGGGCAATTGTTGGAGAACCATGGTTTACCTAACCTTGTTTGCACCTTTAAGGATTTCAATCATATTAATGTGTTGATTGATCATCTCGATAGGTCTGCAAAGTCTGATGACTATCCCTCACCTTTCAAGAATGAAAATATCCAAATTAGATGCAAAGAACGTTGGTTTACTCAAGGCAACTTCTAGGTTCAAATGGTCATTTTGATCAAATGACTTAATGAAATGCTATGGAGCTTGTAGTAGGGTGTCTCAGGTCTTATCTTATCAGTTTTGATGATTTGAAATGATCATTAACTTCTCCTTCCTTACCGATTTCATGAAATTGTCAAATTGACCCCAAAAAGGCTACTAGAATTAGCCCTAGTTTCTAGTGAAAATTGTTCACCCTGCTCGATCTGTTAAACTTCATGACAAACCCTTGGAGATGTGGTCATTTGATGATGAAAGCTCAAGGATTTTTGCTATGGCAAGTACTGTACGGACTATTTGAGGACTGTCCCACAAAATAGGCACCTTTCAAGGGTTTTTGAAGGTTTTAGTGAGGGTTTGCAAATTAAAAGTCTCCTCCATGATGCTAGACCCAATTTAAAAGTTCAAAACTTGCTATTAAATCTACACAAAACTCCCAAGGACTCAAACCTTATCTTAGAATGTTGTCATTATATCAAACAAATGCCATGTGACTGCTTTTACACAGGAAAAACAGTCTAGAGGACTGAGATAGCAATGTTTTAATGTTTTGCATGCATTTTCAACATTTGTAAACCAAATACAATGAAAGTCTATCAATTATAGATGCCACAATGACTTGACATACGTTGGAACACCGTGCAAAGCAAATAGGAAAGGATTTTTGATGACTGTTGCTCATACACCCGCCATCACTGCATTTTGACAGTCTTAAAACTGATTACAACTTTCTTTCTTGTTTAATTTACTTATTCACTCTGTCCCTGGCCTACAAAAAGGTGTTAATGGCAAGGTAAAATAGTACATATAGCCCTTTCAAGATCTTGTAAGTTTGAACACTTAAAAGATGCCACAAAACATGACAACAATATAAAACTGTGACAGAGAATACACTTTTCTAGGATCCTTATTTAGGTCCTTTACAATCAAATTGTGCATCTTGTCTTCTTAGCATTGAAAACACTTGTAAATACATTCCCATGATGCATAAAAAAAGGAATCCATCATTTCATACTGTCCTTTAGGAAGGTTGGCAATGAGGTTTTAACAGTGAAACAGTGACACACTGTCTTACAGTCTGTTTACACCTTTTCTTCTTGCATCCAACCAAGTCATGAGAGAGACAAGGATGGTAAAAGGCAATGATAACTCTTGCCAACTTAACTCTTCTTCAACATTTCAAAAGTACAGTGCTATGAATAGCAAAGTACCATTCAAACAAATTTAAGAATACCCAAGCCAAGTTGTTCACTTCACATACTTGCCATGGGCTTACAAACACTTGTGCATTGCTAGGAAAGGAAAATAGATGTATGATACAGTATGTACAAAGGATCCAACAAATTTCCTCAAAGCCATGGATGAAGAGACTTTGAAGAAATTAGTTGGACCATGAATGTTCTTCCATTGGAACCACAAAACAATGCCTTTCTCAAGAGCACTTCAAACAAAACCTGTTCCAAATCACTACTCAAACATCAAAGGAGATCACACCAATTAAAAACAGGAGTAGTACGGACTCATGAAGCCATGGTACAGACTGTACTCTCAAAAGTGCAGGAAACTAGTTAAAACTCACAAAAACAAGAGCAAATCAAGTATTTCTTTTACTTTTCCAACATGAACTATACATATAATGATGGGAATATGGTTTTTATACATGTTCCAACTTATTGAAGCCTTTGTACAGACAGGTACAGGCTGGAACTAGCCAAAACCACCAAAAATCACTTTTTTGCACTTTTTGACAACTTTTTGACAACTTTTGTTGCTCAAAAAGTTGCATTTTGACTCCCGGTGACTTGGCACTCAAACCAATGACTCAACATCATTAGAAACAATAAATAAACATTCTCCAATTCCTTTCAAGGCTTTACAACATCAAAAATTCAAAAATGCTCATTTGGATCCAAAATTGACAGTTTTTGGCCCACTGAGCAAAAAAACAAAAATGATGGAAACTCTTAAACAACAATGAGGTCCGAACCTTATTAAACCACAAAAAAATCCTATGAAACCTACTAGAAGCATAAAATAAACACACATTCTTAATTTGCAACAAAAAGCTATACCTGCTAGGATTTGAGCATTCAGGTGCTCAGGTGCTCCTGCACCACCAATGACTTATCAGAAAAAACAAATTTTCTTGTTATAATTCTTAGCAAAGGTCAGAGTAATAGAATTTGGAGTAAATTTGACCATTGAGATAGGGGACTCAATTGTAGTAGAGGGATACATCACATGTATCTTATTCTTCACTTTCCTATGATCAATTTCCTCCTAAAATAAATTATTTCATAGTCAACTAGTTGCCTCCAAAATATGTTGTCCTTTCAAAGAAATCTTAGTAGGAAGACCTTTGGTAAGATCCTTTTCCACACATTAATGTGTATATGTGGTGATTGCATAATTAATTGTTCTTCAAAAGCATAATAATATGACCAATTTTTGCATCTTCTCTTTATCCTCAAGGGATTCAAACTCAATGATAAAGAATCCCTTGGTGCAAATATAATTATAAAGTCTCTTCCTCCATGCTTTCTTTCCAAAATATTATGGTCCAAGAATGTAGGTCATAAATCTTTGGCCATATTTTTATAAATATTCACACAAGGGCATGATTCTGCATAAATTTCTCCCTTTCATGGATGGATCCATCAATGCTAACCTTTATAATATGTGTTGAATGGTGGAGAATAAAAGAGTTGGGCTCCATACCACTACCATCATGAACAAAGCCATAATTAATGCATTTATCAAGAATGACACCATTATGGGGAGAGATTTTGTAGAATATTGTGGGCAATCAATACATCTATCTCCCTCCATAATAGGTGAGAGACTCATTTCCTCACACCATTGAACTAGCCATATTTCAAATATCTCCTCTATAATAGCCACATGAGCTAGGATTTGAATGGTCATTAAGAAGCATTTATGGGGATTCATAATTAATCTTATGCATTCTCAATATTTAATGTTACTATTAAATATAATCTCATTTTTATTAGAAATTTTTAATTGTAGGATCAATGGTAAACAATCTTGCTAAAGTGCATTTAACTTAGCTATAATATATAATAAACCATGGTGATTATTTGTTGCAAGATCCTTATGAGAAAATGTAATTTATGTCCTTGAGCAAGTGGAAAGGAAGAATATTTACATCACCTATATTTTATTTGTAGACATTTCAAATCAACTCTCATTTCTTCACATCAATTTCTTGAAAATTAATTAACTTAATCATTATTTGATTATTGTGGTTAATTACTTCCCAATAAATTAATCCACAAATAATTTATTTAAGTAACTTATACAATCCATTTCAATTCATAATTACCCTCCTTCACATCCTTAATATTAATTAATTAAACTTACCATAGTCTAAAATTGATTGATATAATAAATTAATTAACTTATATTTATTTAATCGATTACACTAATTAACAAAGATGTAATATTTTCTTCTAATTTAAAATTGTATTTCATACCACTATAGGGTTCAAAATAACTTATTGTCTAATCCACCATCCATTCCAAATCCAAGGAGTGAACATAAACAATACTCCATCTTCGAACATGCTTCCTCAAACTACTTATTCCTAGTCCTTGGTCACAAACATGTGAGCATGCAACGTGGATGAACCTTGGTTCTCCATTTCATCTCTCAACATCCAATCTCAACTTATCTTGTCCATCCATCCCAATTAATTACATATACTTCCATCTTAAACTTTTAGGAAATATATAATATAATTGTAGGCCTTGTGGTTTTCACCCAAGATAAATATATATTGATTAATGAATGTACCCTTCTCATAAAATAATCTACATGAGATGTGATGCTCTGCAAAAAGGATTAGAAAATCTGTTTGATGGCAACACACACAAGAGCACAAGAAACAAACGTTAGTGTTAGCAACAAAAGATTATCCTAAACAGGCATATCAAGAGAGATATTAAGCATGAAATAGAAAGCATATAAACATAGAATGAAATAGCTAATCAAGATGCTCATAGTTGCTCCTCCCTTGTTCCTCTCCTCTCCAAGTCCCAAATGAGTGTAGCTCTCAGCTTTTAGCACTAGCCATGGATGCCATATGGAGATTCAAGATGGTTGAATATGATAAGCAAATACTATGCAAGAGTAGATAGTGATGCTATGAAAAAGCTCTATGCTAATGCCAGTATAACAACAATACTCTAAAATGCTTCTCCTTTGCTTGAGGAGAAGGGTTCTATTTATAGAAGAAATAGGGAAATGAAGGGTTAAGATTGAGCAATCTTAACAAGGGTTAGGATTGAAAGTTGGGGATCCATGTGCACAATTGGCACCAATAAAATGGTGACAAGTGTCAACATAGGATTGGGTTGAGAGAAGAGGTTGGAGGCATTAAAGGCCTGAGAAGACCTCATGGTTATCTAGAAGGTAAGGGTCAAGTCTAAATTAAGATTACCCACTGGATTAGGAGTTAATGCAAGGATAAACCTTTGTGCAAATGATTAAGAGATAATCATGGTCAAAGCATTAAAGGCTTGATGAGACCCTTGGGTTGGGTAGAGGTTGAGTCAAAACAAATGTTTTAACCATGTGGGAGGGTTGAATTAACCATTAATGGTTATTGGAGACTTTGGGGATTAAGTGGTTGAAGGTTGGAAGCTTTCAAAGGTTATCCAAGACTTTGAGCCATTTAGTGGTTGAAGGTTGGAAGCTTTCAAAGGTTATCCAAGACTTTGAGGGTTAATTTGTTGAACACACAAAGCATTAATTGCTTTTCAAAGACTTTGGAGTCTTTGAGAAGTGACTCCAATTTGCTTAGGAATGTGACAATATTTAGGGGATGGATTAGGCTAATTAGGAAGGGTTTAGAAGAATCTAGAAGGGGTTTAGGCATACAAGTGGATTTTGTAGGAAAATGCAAGTGGGAGAAATTTTGGTATTTTCAATTAAAATAAAATCATTTATTTCAATTAAATGGTGTAAGTTGCATTTGGATAAATATTCAAATAAATATTAATTTATTTAAATGAGAAAAATGAAGATAAAGCATTAAAATGCTTGAAGACTTTGAGGGAAACCATTAAAGGCTTGAAGACTTTAAGGAAAACCATTAAAGTCTTAAGAAGACTATAGAAGGAAGCCATCAAGTTTGAAGACTTTAAAGCCATCAAGTTTGACTACTTTAAGGGAAACCATTAAAGGTTTCAAGTGGGTGAGGATAAATAGGATTTTAAATAAATAATTTATTTAAAATAGTTGTGCAACTTGTTTTTGTAGGAAAATACAAGTGGGTGGAGGATAAAGGTGATAAATGATTTATTTATTTAAATGTGCAACTTGTATTTGTAGGAAAATGCAAGTGGGTGGAGGATAAAGGTGATTTAAATAAATTATTTATTTAAAATAATTGTGCAACTTGCATTTGTAGGAAAATGCAAGTGGGTGGAGGATAAAGGTGATTTAAATAAATGATTTATTTATTTAAATGTGAGAGGTGGGATTTTGGGGGTTTTAAATAAATATTAATTTATTTAAATGTGAGTGAAGATTTAATTAAATAAATATGATTTATTTATTTAATTAATGGTCTGAATTTGGTTAAGTGAATTAAATCAAATAAATTGAATAATTTATTTAATTAATAGGAGAAGAGGGTTAAGATGAATTAATTAAATATTAATTTAATTAATTATTAATTGATGGTTAAATAATCAAATAAATACTAAGTATTCATTTAATTAAGTGGATAGATTTATGTGACTACATTTGCCCCTCTTTGAGACGGTGCGGTTTATCGCGTCGTTTCAAAGAAAGAAAAATAGGTGTGAAGAAATGCCCCATAAAATGTAAATTTAATGGGTGGTATGCCCCCTCGAGGGATGGGCCGATTTTTTTTGAAAAATCGGGCGATCTCTCGAAAAAGAATGAAAAGCGAAGGGGAGGTAGAATAGAAGAAATTAGAACTAATGATGAAAGAATGGGAGAAAATGGAGTGAATATGAAGAAACAACAAGCCAACGAATACCCTGAGGTCATGCAAGAGATACATAGCAGATGTAGTGTGGGGTTTGGATTGATGCTATACAATTGATCAAAATTGTTTGGACAATCTGGTGCAATCGGTTTAATTGCCCCGGTCAAGTCAAAGCGTGACAGTTGATGTCAGTTGGTCGCTTGGACATGATAAAGTCTGAGTAAGTGAATCAAAGTGACCTGATGTGACTTAGACAATTGATGTAATTGCCCGATGAAGTCAAGGTATATGAAGCAAAATACTCGTTGAGACGTAGACAATTGATGTAATTGTCCGTTGGATTGTGTTTGATTGGCTGATCAATTGATAGTATGTGCGTGTGATGGATGGTTGTGGGGAATCATGGCAGCCCCGTTGAGACTAGGTCATTATGATAAATGCCTGATGTAGTCTAGGATTACCATGATCGATTACCTGTTGAGACCCGAAGATACTTGATCAGAGTATCTGTTGATAGTCTAGGTGTGTGGGAGTCGATGTATCTGTGTAGACAGAGTAACTGGCTTAATTTTGTGGATGAGTGAGGATGGGAAGTGATGAAGGGATTAGGATGATGTTGATGATCAGGATAGGGAGGGTGAGGGGGGATTCGATGTTAGATAGAAGATATGGAGGACTAGGACCGAGTCCTATGGAAGAAGATGAGTAAAATAGAGTATGCATTATTATGACTACGTATGCATGATATGCAGCTATTATGAATGTATGGATGGATGGAATGCAACGAAATGCAATATATACAGATGAGATGGAATGATGATCCATGGTGCTTTATTTTTCATCATTGAGCTTTAAAATGTTGGAAGAGAATACAAGCATCTTGACATAATGATTCAAGATGACCAGAGTATTTCTTACATGGATTTGATATAGCAAGTTAATACAAGCAACTTGATATAATGGATCAAGTTGACCTGAGTATTGCTTGCGGAACAGATTAAGGATTATCTCCTTTCATGCATGACTTGGAACGTCCTCCTTGATCTTAGGCTGATCATATCCTGAGACAAGTGCATACCGTAATAAGAGATAAAACCTTTATCCAGTTTGGATGAGGTAGGAGGAACCAAAGAAAGAGAATTGTACCTGCAAACAAACAATATATACATAAAGAATAAAGAATATGGATCCTTGGTAATGGTTCATGCTCATATGGTCGAGGTATACGCTGTAGTCAGCAAGCCGTAATGATCTATGACTGCATTTTGCATAAGATCATGTAGCTTGGTGAACTTCCCACGTAGACACCATTAGTACATGCCCCAGTACTTCATCGGAAGTAATGCGCAAATGATACAAAACAATGCTGAAGATCCCGATACAGATAAACAAATGAATTACTCACGAATCAACCAACCATTTGATAGCTTAACATAATTTTCTTGTCAAAGAAAACGTCATCTTGTCTTTGTTTTGGTAAGGAATGATGCATCCTTGTTGAAGACAGTTTGATTGTTGATGTTGATTGTGTGGTTGATTGGTAAATGGTCATTGTGTGAGTAGTTTGTCAATGTTTATTTTGGTATCTGCATGGATGGGTATGTACAAGGTGTTGCCATGTTTTTGTGTGATTTTTCAATGGTTTTGTCGATGTTTTTGGATTTTGAATTATTTTGAATGTTTTTGGTATTTTTGCGAGATATTTTTGAATGTTTTTGGATTTTTGATGATTGTTTGAATGAAGAACTTAATGAATCATAAGACAATGTAGAATCCACTTCCATCAATAGGTTAAAGGCATTGCCCCCAGTTTTAGACATGACTATGAAAAAGCGGGATGCAAGATGTATGGAGTACTATCATAATTGCAGAGGAATAACAAGCCATGGTTGATGGATGGATGGATGTATGTATGAAGTAGATGTGATCGCCACAAGTCTGAAAGATAATGGAGCCATAGCCCTTACGAGTGGCGCCTGTTTGCCAGGTTTTTACCATCGCACTTACCCAAGGTGCCACCGGAGTGGTTGTTCACCGTTTGGATGCATGATTTTTCTTTACTTTTTTGAATGTTTTTATATTTTCTTCAGGACATTTTTCTGAATGTTTTTGGTATTTTTCTGATATGTAGGGGAGCCTGATGCTCTGTACACCTTAGGTATAAAATCTTTTGAGGTGCATGCTGTTGATTGGATCTGCGAGCGGTTCTCCGTCTGAAGTAGCCAATTGATATGCCCCGGACCCGAATACAGCAGTGACAACATATGGGCCCAGCCAGTTTGATTCAAACTTGCCTTGATGTTCTCTGTTTGGTTGGTTGCGAGGATTTTCTTGAAGAACAAGATCACCTACCTCAAATGTACGAGATCTAACTCGGTGATTGTAGCTTCTACTCATGCGCTGCTGATAGGCTTTGAGATGATTGTATGCAGCTTGTCGCTTCTCATCAAGTAATTCTAAGTCTTGAAGACGGGATACTCTGTATGCTTCATCATCGATGAGATTGTGCAAGGAAACTCGTAATGATGGTATCTCAACCTCAATAGGTAAGATAGCTTCGGCACCATAGACCAATGAATAAGGAGTTGCACCTGTAGGGGTCCAAATGCTAGTTCGATATGCCCATAGCGCTGGATTCAATTGAACATGCCAATCACGGCCGGCATCATTGACTGTCTTCTTTAGGATCCTCAATATGTTTTTATTGGATGCTTCGGCCTGACCATTGCCTTGTGGGTAATAGGGAGTGGAGAAGCGGTGTTGGATATGAAATTTCTCACAAAGCTCACGAACATCCTGATTTTTGAAAGGAAGACCGTTATCTGTGACAATGGACATGGGCACACCATACCGGCAGATGATGTAATTGAGGATGAATGAGGCGATCTGCTTGCCGGTGACTTGGGTAAGTGGAACAGCTTCGATCCACTTGGTGAAATATTCGGTGGCGGTAATAATGAATTTATGGCCATTGGATGAAGATGGATGGATTTTACCCACAAGATCAAGACCCCATTGACAAAAAGGCCATGGTGTTGTGATTGGTTGTAGTTCCTGTGCTGGTGCATGTATCAGGTCATCGTGAACTTGACATTTCTTGCACTTCCTGACAAAGTAGTAGGAATCCTTTTCCATAGAGGGCCAATAGTATCCAGCTCGCATGATCTTCTTGGCTAGTGATGGACCACTTGAGTGAGTCCCGCAAATTCCTTCATGTACCTCTTCCAAAGCCTTTGTTATCTCACCTTGTTCCAGACATCGAAGGAGAGTACCATCAAGACCGCGTCGGTATAGGGTTTCGGCAATAATGGTATATCGAGCAGTTTGGCGAATGAAGGTTTTACGTTGGTTATTTGATTGGTTGGGAGGAAGGGTGTGATCGTGGAGATAGGTGTAGAACTCACCGTACCATGGGGATTCAGAACCAACAAGGCAACATATCATTTCAGATTCGGGGATATCATAAGCGGGGATCCAAAGCTGTTCTACCAAGAACTCGTAGCGTGTTGAATTCTGTGGAAGATCTAGTAGAGATGCGATGGTAGCCATGGCGTCAGCAGCTCGATTCTGATCTCTTGGTATCTGCTCAAAAGTGATAGTAGTAAATGATGTCTTTAGACTGTCCACCATTTGCTTGTATGGCATGAGTTTATCATCTTTGGTCTGATATTCATTAGTTGCTTGTCGAATGACCAGTTGTGAGTCGCCATATACTTGTAGTTCTTGTAATTTCCATTGTACGGCTAACCTGAGTCCTGTGATCAAGGCCTCATACTCTGCTATGTTGTTTGTGCATGGAAATGTGAGCCTGTAAGACTTCGGGATGCTATCACCTTGAGGTGTGATAAACAGAATGCCTGCCCCCGAGCCGTGCCTAGTGTATGAACCATCAAAATATAGTTTCCATGGTTGTGCTTCTGTGATCATGAATATCTCTTCATCTAGAAAATTGGAAATGAGAGGATGATCGCCTATGAGTGGTGCATCGGCCAATTGATCTGCAATGACCTGCCCTTTGATAGCTTTACGGTCCACATACTCAATATCAAATTCACTTAGAATCATCACCCATTTGGCTAAGCGACCTGTCAATGCTGCTTTGCTGAGTAAATACTTGAGTGGATCAATTTTTGCGATGAGTTGTACCTTGTGTGTTAACAGATAGTGCCGCAATTTAGTGGCTGCCAGGATTACTGCTAGGCAAGCTCGTTCAATAGGTGTGTAATTGAGTTCATAGCCAACCAATGTGCGAGAGATGTAGTAAACAACACACTCTTTACCTTCTTCATTATGTTGTGCCAGTAGCACACCCAGTGCTGTACTTGTTGCTGAGATATAAAGTAACAACGGTCTACTTGGATCTGGTGGCGTCAACAAGGGTGGATTCATGAGATAGTCTTTAAGTGCCTGAAATGCTTGCTGGCATCTGTCATCCCATTGGAAGCGTATGTTCTTGTGTAGCAGGTGTGTGAATGGGTGACACTTATCAGCCAATTGTGCAATGAATCTGCGGATGGATTGAAGTCGTCCTTGTAGTGTCCTTAGCTGACTGATATTCTTTGGAGGTGGCATGTCCATGATTGCCTTAACCTTTGCTGGATCGACCTCAATACCTTTGCTTGAGACAATGTATCCTAGAAGCTTCCCGGAGGTCACTCCGAAGACACATTTCTTTGGGTTGAGTCGAACATGGTACTGTTCCAGTCTATCAAAGATTTTATCTAAGATGTGAAGATGTCCTTCTCTAGTAAGTGATTTTGCTAGTAAATCATCCACATAATCTTCCATTATAGTATGCATCATGTCATGGAAGATGGTGGTCATTGCTCTTTGATAGGTCGCTCCTGCATTCTTTAGACCAAAAGGCATTACATTCCAGCAGTATGTGCCCCATGGACATGTGAAGGCTGTCTTATGTTGGTCCTCTGGTGCGATCTTTATTTGATTGTATCCCGAAAAGCCATCCATGAGTGAAAGCATGGCATGTCCTGCTGTCAAATCTACTATGATGTCGATATTTGGTAGAGGGAAGTCATCCTTAGGACATGCCTTATTCAGATCTTTGAAGTCTGTACAAATGCGGATGCCCCCTTTTGGTTTGCCAACTGGTACAATGTTGGAGATCCATTCTGCATAATCAATTGGTCTAATGAAACCAACATCCAGGAGTTTCTTGAGTTCTATTTTGACTAGCACGGCAATCTGAGGATGCATCTTACGAAGCTTCTGCTTGATAGGTTTGGCTCCTTTTGCTACTGTGAGATGATGCATGACTAAATCAGGATCAAGCCCAGGCATGTCTGCATATGACCATGCAAAGTTGATCTGACGCTGTTGGAAGAACTCTATAAATTGAGGTTGTTCCTCTGGAGTGAGAAGAGATGCCAGATGTATGATATGAGGGTTTTCAGGAGTCCCCACATTGTATTCTTTGGTCTCCTCAATGAGGATCGTTGATCGTTCCTGTTGTGTATTAGCAGGGAGAATGTCAAACCCTTCATCCTCAGGCGCCTCAGAGAGGTTTTCACCGTTGGATACGCTCTTTCTTTTTACTTTTGTCGGATCAAATAGTGCCACAGTGTGGTTTTCACTGGAAGATCCATGTTTTATTGTTATATTTTTGCAGCTGAAGGATTTGGCATCCGCCCCGAAGTATGCTGCGCTATTAAGTTCAATGGCGAATCCAGCTTTGTGATCCCCGCTTGGTAGATTATCCCTTAATTCCAAAAAGTCAATGATAGCCTCATCGTTTTGGAAGAGGTCAAGACATGGGGGATTTGGTTGGTTCCATTCGATGAGTTCAGGGTGGACAATGGGCATTACTTCATCGACTAGATTAAGTTCGTTAGAGGTATCAGTGAGGGTCAAGACAGTGTGGTGAAGGTCGTTGATGGTACTTTCCCTGTCAGAATCAGGTGTAGGATGAGACGTAGGGTCTGTGGAAGATGTTTCCAGCTCAGGTACCCAAGTGGTCTTTATCTGTGCTTCTCCGTAAACAGGGATGTCTTTGCGGGGTGGAGGTGGTGATGTGTCTTCCTCATCTGAAGTGTTAAGTTGCACTGAATCGAATTCCCACTCATGTGAGTCGGTCTCTGAATCACTCTCCAGCATCCGATTGCTATACCATACTGGGATGTCTTTGGAGTTAAACACGGCAGGTGTGATTGGTTTATGTATCCTTGTAGTGATCGGTGTTGCAGGAATTGTGATGGGGTTTAATGGATTTGTCACTGGAAGTATCGGTAATGGTGACTCAGTGGCTTCTGCTGGAACTACTGGTGCCATAGATGCTGCTGCGGGTTCCAATATAGTTGCTGCTACAAATGGTGTTGCTGATAGGATTACTGGTTCGTTTGATGGGATGAGTGACATTGGTGATGGTGGAGTTGTGAGCCTTGAGGGGGCAGTGGGGATAGTGCTTGATGGTGCTTTGATTATGAAAGGTATCCTCTTTGCAGTAGGTGGGCAAAATGGTTTGCTGGGTTTTCCTTTGAATCTGAGTTTAGGAAGGATCTCTTTTTCAAAGCCAAGGCCTGTATTACCTTTGGGCTTGAATTCTGGTAGTAGAGGTTCGTGTCGTCCTTGTTTGCAGTATCCCAAAGCACTCTGACCATCATATCCCATTCTTTGCATAATGAGGAGGCCTTTGCCATATTGTTCCGTAGGAAGTGTAACTTGCGGTTTGTCAGTGGTGATGGGATCTTTATAGATCCAGTCCACTAGGTCCTCATCTTGTGTTTCTTCCTCTTGACTCTTTCCAAGGATGAAAGGCGTTAAGGCACATGCTGGCGTGATTAGTCGTTGCTGGAGTAACTGCTGTGGTTTACCATGTGTTCTAGGAGAAGTGGGCATTTGTCCCACACAAAAGAGTTGACTTAAGTTATATTCCCCGGGACCTTCCTCTGCGACTTTCATCTTAAGCTTTTCTTGCTTGGGTATAGGGGTGTTCGAACTGGCAAGAGAGGTGGGATTTACATATGATGTGGAGGAAATGGCTTCCCTATTATTAGGAACAGTAATCTCTGGTTGATGGCTGATATTATGGCAAAATGCAAAGGGATTTGCATCACCCAGGATTGTGATCTCTGCACCATTATGTGGGAACTTGATACATTGATGGTAGGTAGATGGAATGGCTTGCATGGCATGTATCCAAGGTCTTCCTAATAATAGATTATATGGCAGAGGAAGGTCCAGAACCTGACAAATTATGTGTTTTACCACAGGGCCCACTCGGATTGGTAGGACCACGGCTCCTTTAGATGAACGCTCTGCATCATCATAGGCTTTGATGGTGATCTTCTTGCGAGGATCCACTGATTCTATTGCATATCCCAATGCTATGACCAACTGTAGTGTACAAATGTTTAGGCCTGCTCCATTATCTATCAAGACTCGCTTGATCCTGTGTTGGTTGATAAAGCCTTCAATGTGTAGCGAAGCATTATGAGGTTGTTGGAAAGAAGAGTTGTCACTTTCAGAAAAAGTGAGACAAGGTGATGACTTAAGACTTCCAACCATGGCTTGAAATTGGTCTGTATTCATATTTGCAGGGACTGACGCTTCTTGGAGTGCTTGATCCAAGATTGTTTTATGAGATGGCGATAGGCGTAATAGTTCTAAAATGGATATGAGCGCAGGCGTTTTGTCTAATTGTTCCACAAGATTGTACTGCTTTGGATTGGAGGTGGTGCCTTGTGGAGCTGCCTTGATGGTGACCTTGCCACGACGTGTAACAACATTGCAATTTGAGGTGGGATTTTTGAAGGTTATGGTTGCATTTTGTTCACTGGCATCATACAGGTGATTTACAGTGTAGTTATACGCAGCCTGCGTATAATCAGTGGTATCAGTGCCTCGCCGGGAAGTGGAAGGACCCCTTTGATCTTGTGATGGAAGTGGATTCTTAAACATTAAATGATCATTATTTGTCATTTTTGGATCATGTCCTTCAATCTCAATTTCTCCTCGATCAATAAGATCTTGAATGAGATCTTTCAATCGATGACAATTACTTGTCTTGTGTCCTCGTCCTTGATGGAACTCACAATGTTCAGTATCTCTCCACCATGCTGGTTTGACCTGAGGCTCATAGTTGGATAGCTTAGGTAGAGTGATCAAATTCTGAGAAAGGAGTTGTCGCAACACTGTTTCAATGGGTTCCCCTAAGGGAGTGTATGTACGTTTTTGTTTTTGTGGACGAGGTCTTGGTTCATCCTGAGATGTGATGCGACCTTGATTAGGAGGAACATTTGTGTTATTTTGAGGTGGAGGATTTTGTCCTGCAAACCAAACCACAGGTTGTGCATTTTGGATAGTTTGAGCATCCACAACCCCATCGTTGACGATATTCTTATTCTTGTTCCAGAAGTTTGGTTTATCACTATTGAATCGCGGGCGAGGACCATCTTTTGGTTCATTAAAGATTTTGATGAGTCCTTTCTTGATGAGTGCCCTTTCACATTTTATACCTTTGGTGATCATATCGTTAAAGGAGTCTGTGTCTTTGACATCCAGGTGAAATTCCATTTCTTCGTTTAAGTTGGAAATGAAAATTTCCACTAGTTCTCGTTCAGGTAACTGAAGAGAACGTCTGCTAGACATTTGGCGCCATCGTTGCAGGAATACTGAGAATAGTTCACCTGGTTTTTGTTTGGTATTGCATAGATCAGCCATGGTGATGTCACGTTCAATGTTATAAGAGTAATGAGATAGGAACTTCTGGATGAGTTCCTCAAATGTTCTAATGCCTCCTGGAAGTCGGGAAAACCATGATGTGGTTGTTCCTCCCAAGCTTTGGGGAAAAAGGCGCATTAAGTATGTGTCTTCATATGCAACTTCGAGACAAGTGGAATGAAATTCTCGGACATGATCGCGGGGATCTCCCTTTCCTCTATATTTTTCGAATTTTGGTGTTTCGAACCCGCGTGGAAAGGGTGGCATATAAAGATTCCTATCAAACAGATAGGGACAAATGTCGTTAAGTGAGAATTGATTGGTCTTAACACCACTATGAAGTTGTTGGGCGAGATTCTCGACTTGTTGCCGCAACATCTCCATTTCATTTGGAGGAGGAGGTGGTGGGTTACCTCGAGGGATGTTATATCTGATGTGATTTCTACCTCTTTCCTCCTCATGGCGACTTTGTCTTTCTGATGCTTGTCTTAATTGGGCAAGATCAAAGTCTGAGGGGAGTTTGGCTCCTTCTTGAGCAAGTCTTAAGAAGTGAGCATCTGCGTTGCTCCTTAGTATTTCATCAAATAATCTGTTAAAATGAGGGTTATGCTGAACCCTTTCGATTGTTGAAGGAGTGGGAGTACTTGGGTTTTCATCATTCCCATTTCCTCCAAGTGCTTCTTGAAATTCATTGAGGTTGTCCTCTTCTTCCTCAATTTCCATTTCTCGTTGCCTTGATCGTGATCGGGTTTGAGCCATTTTGTTTACAAGTTTGGTTTTGAAGTTGATTGAAGATGATGATGAGTTGGTGATGAAATGAAAGATTGATGATTGGTGATTTGTGTTGTATGTGGATCTCTAGCACTTTAAGGTAGATGTAACCGAAATTCCTTCTTTGATTTGTTTGTTTGTTTGATAAGTTTGGATGTGATAAGGTGCAAAGAAATCTGAGATGTGTTACAGATTTAACTACCTAGCAATGAGAGGATTCACTCATGAACTAGTTTTAACCTACGTAGATGTGTCTCTTAGGATGAGCTTATCCTAGATGTAGAAACAATCTAAAAAGTGATGTGATGTGTTTTGATTTCAAGCAATATCTAAAAAAGAATCTTGGGACAAGAACCTCTTAATGTTTTGAGAGTTGGGATGGATTGATGATGAAGTGATGATGTATGAGTGAGATGATGGATGTTTTTGTTTTCAACTTCAATAAAAACTCTGTGTCACAGATGGGACAAACTCTACCTCTTCCCTTTCAGGCGTTGGTGGCACTTCTCGAGCTGTGTTGTAGGTGATACAGATGTTTGGGAAGAAGTTGGGATTAATCTTTCCTCCTTGATTTTTGTGATAACTCAGAGCTCTATATTGCATAAAAGCTCTGCGGTTTAATGATTCAGAATCAAACTCGTTTGTTTTACCTTGAAGATAGAGACGCATGCGATGTAGAAAGACTCTATGTGAGACAAAGATTTGTCTATTGAGATAGAAGAATTTCCTCCTTTTGATTAAAGCCTTTGAGCTTAGTGGTCTCCTTTTCAAGGTGATATTCTGATGACACTTCTTCTTTCGCAAGATGTGAAGAATGGTCATAAATTTTTGATTCTTTGTTTGTTTGTACCTTGTTTTTGATGTTTTTGGTTGTGTTGACAGATGTTGGATGAATACTTTGTTTTTGGGATTGATTTTCTGATTTTTCTTTGACAAGAAAACAAAGCAAGCACACAAACACAAGAATGTTGCCTCAAAAGGCACAAATGAGTATGGGTCTAGATCAACCCAATCCTTGGACTTGTTTTTGACCCTTCCTTTAGATTTATTTTAAGGTGTAATTCCAAAGCCTGAAGTCGGCTCAATTTGCACTAGGTCTGTAAAACGAACACACTTCAAACACTCTTTATCCCTAAGGTCAAATGGCCAGTTGTGATAAATTTAGCCCACATCTTGATATTTCTTCGACTTTGGTACTACATACCTTATCAATCCCGCCGTGGCAGGTAAGGATGTGATATACTAAGTCTTGCACGAGCATAACAAATAGATGATCCCTATGATGGGGGAGTCACCACTTTTATCAAGCCACAAGTGACCTTTCAAAAAGCTATGTTTCTACTCAAGGAAATATGTATGGTGAGTATCTTGGGAGCAAAACCATCTATGCTCTTGCACTAAATTATACCTCAAATATCCTCAATCAATAGAACGGGTGGGCTACTACTTAAAGGTTTTTAGTCATGTTCGATGTTTTTGGACATAAGTTCATTCTGCAGTGACTCACTTAAGAGCCTTGTAACTGGTGGTGGGGCCCATTTGTCCTTTCGGCCAGTTACACTGTAGGAACAGCTATACCCAAGGCTACAGCTTTCGCTCACACCTGATTTCTATAGCGGCTCGAAGGATTTACCGCTCAAGGTCGTTCCCAAGAGTGATGTGTCTCTTGGCAGGCCTCTCTTAAAAAGATAAAATTTTGAGTGTTACTAACACTTTTCTCTTGCACCTAGGACCACGAAAGCCAAGGGAGAGGATAGTGTGTGTTAGAAGTAGGACCACTCGACCAACTCTTTGCACAAGTGTGCCAAGCACGAAAAACACTTGTTCTTTTTAATCTGTCATTGCAATGTGATCTAACTATTTGGAGATGTTGCTCCAACAATCATGGTGTTCTTTTTAATTTTCAAAGGCAATTGTTTGAGTAAACTAGAATTTGAAATCCTGGTCAACTTAATGAAAAACACATTTGCATGAAGTAAAATTGCTTTGAAAATGAGACAAGTTGATTGTGAATTTTATTTGCACCAAAAATGGAAGTGTGGATTGTGAGTTTTATCTTGATGCAAGAAATAAAATTTGCCTTGTTGATTTTAAGCACCAAAACGAAGTTTGTTTCCTAACTTGCAAAAAAAATAAAGTTGTTTTTGTATAAGTTTGTGGTTCTTTTTACCTTTGAACAATGAAATTCTTTTTAAGAGCCCCAAACAAATGTGTGATTCTTTTTTTAAAAGCCCAAATTTGAAATGTGAAGTTAATTTTAAACCAAAATAAAAAGTGAATTCATTTTTAAAACCAACTTCAAAAACAAGTTAGTAAAAAATATAAATCTACTCTTTAATCTAATTTAAATCTGCACAAAAGAGAAAAATAGTTAGTAAAATCCGCCTATTTGGTGGGCTTCTACAAGCCTAAATTTTTTTATTTTTTTTGGTTTTTTATTTTTTTTGGTTACAAAGTGATTTGTACAACGTTTTGTTACAATAGCGCTAGTCTGCGTTTGAACAGAGGCACTATTTAACACAAACGTATTAAAAGAAAGGGAAAGACAGAGAAGGGAAAAGCACTGAAACAGGGGGAATAGCGCCAAAATAATGCCAAACGCACCAAAACAGTGTCAAAATCGCAACCTGTGTGACATTTTCAACATTCAAACATGTTATTGGTTAAAAAAAAAAAAAAAAAAAGTCGATCTTTTTGATATTTGGATTCACGTCGGGTTCACCAAATGATGCTCTGCAAAAAGGATTAGAAAATCTGTTTGATGGCAACACACACAAGAGCACAAGAAACAAACATTAGTGTTAGCAACAAAAGATTATCCTAAACAGGCATATCAAGAGAGATATTAAGCATGAAATAGAAAGCATATAAACATAGAATGAAATAGCTAATCAAGATGCTCATAGTTGCTCCTCCCTTGTTCCTCTCCTCTCCAAGTCCCAAATGAGTGTAGCTCTCAGCTTTTAGCACTAGCCATGGATGCCATATGGAGATTCAAGATGGTTGAATATGATAAGCAAATACTATGCAAGAGTAGATAGTGATGCTATGAAAAAGCTCTATGCTAATGCCAGTATAACAACAATACTCTAAAATGCTTCTCCTTTGCTTGAGGAGAAGGGTTCTATTTATAGAAGAAATAGGGAAATGAAGGGTTAAGATTGAGCAATCTTAACAAGGGTTAGGATTGAAAGTTGGGGATCCATGTGCACAATTGGCACCAATAAAATGGTGACAAGTGTCAACATAGGATTGGGTTGAGAGAAGAGGTTGGAGGCATTAAAGGCCTGAGAAGACCTCATGGTTATCTAGAAGGTAAGGGTCAAGTCTAAATTAAGATTACCCACTGGATTAGGAGTTAATGCAAGGATAAACCTTTGTGCAAATGATTAAGAGATAATCATGGTCAAAGCATTAAAGGCTTGATGAGACCCTTGGGTTGGGTAGAGGTTGAGTCAAAACAAATGTTTTAACCATGTGGGAGGGTTGAATTAACCATTAATGGTTATTGGAGACTTTGGGGATTAAGTGGTTGAAGGTTGGAAGCTTTCAAAGGTTATCCAAGACTTTGAGCCATTTAGTGGTTGAAGGTTGGAAGCTTTCAAAGGTTATCCAAGACTTTGAGGGTTAATTTGTTGAACACACAAAGCATTAATTGCTTTTCAAAGACTTTGGAGTCTTTGAGAAGTGACTCCAATTTGCTTAGGAATGTGACAATATTTAGGGGATGGATTAGGCTAATTAGGAAGGGTTTAGAAGAATCTAGAAGGGGTTTAGGCATACAAGTGGATTTTGTAGGAAAATGCAAGTGGGAGAAATTTTGGTATTTTCAATTAAAATAAAATCATTTATTTCAATTAAATGGTGTAAGTTGCATTTGGATAAATATTCAAATAAATATTAATTTATTTAAATGAGAAAAATGAAGATAAAGCATTAAAATGCTTGAAGACTTTGAGGGAAACCATTAAAGGCTTGAAGACTTTAAGGAAAACCATTAAAGTCTTAAGAAGACTATAGAAGGAAGCCATCAAGTTTGAAGACTTTAAAGCCATCAAGTTTGACTACTTTAAGGGAAACCATTAAAGGTTTCAAGTGGGTGAGGATAAATAGGATTTTAAATAAATAATTTATTTAAAATAGTTGTGCAACTTGTTTTTGTAGGAAAATACAAGTGGGTGGAGGATAAAGGTGATAAATGATTTATTTATTTAAATGTGCAACTTGTATTTGTAGGAAAATGCAAGTGGGTGGAGGATAAAGGTGATTTAAATAAATTATTTATTTAAAATAATTGTGCAACTTGCATTTGTAGGAAAATGCAAGTGGGTGGAGGATAAAGGTGATTTAAATAAATGATTTATTTATTTAAATGTGAGAGGTGGGATTTTGGGGGTTTTAAATAAATATTAATTTATTTAAATGTGAGTGAAGATTTAATTAAATAAATATGATTTATTTATTTAATTAATGGTCTGAATTTGGTTAAGTGAATTAAATCAAATAAATTGAATAATTTATTTAATTAATAGGAGAAGAGGGTTAAGATGAATTAATTAAATATTAATTTAATTAATTATTAATTGATGGTTAAATAATCAAATAAATACTAAGTATTCATTTAATTAAGTGGATAGATTTATGTGACTACAAGATGTATATATAAATCAACATAATAAATATTTAATATATCATTGGCCTGTAGCCATAAAATATTATGTTTCGATATCATTAGCGTATTTATGAAATATGTCCATTAAATCATATGTTTTGATTAGGCTATGATACTAAAAGACTTTCATGATAGGTAACACCGTTAATATGAATCATGTTCTTATCAATAAGGTAGTACATCTATAATATCATAAATTGCATACCCTATAATTTCACATCACATAAACCTCAGGGGCCATTTATATCAATAAAAGATAACTATGCAATTTCATAATCAATTTAATTCAGTACATTCATGTCTTAAAAAGTAAGGCTAATGCTTGACCCCTAATATTGATGGCATGATTGATTGTTGAAGTGTTATGTTTCCTACATTTCAATAGTGTAATGCCAATGTTAGCCTGCTAGAGTGGTGTAGACAAGTCTAAAATTGCTATATTGAACTTCAAACTTCTTATTTATTTTATCTTCTTTAATTAATTAATTAATTAATTAAGTCCTAATAAAGTCCTATTTCGACATTCAAGGCCAGTTTTTCATATCTAAACACCTTGTATTGTCACATAAAGATAGGGTTAACTTTGTAATCATGATACCTTGCATCCCTAAAAATTTGGAAAATGGTCAACTAGACGTCCCAACTATTTCTCCCTGAATTTCAGGATCATATTTTGGTAGTACTATAATGTTTAAATATTTCTTTGTATGAAATTATATAAATTATGGGCTGCCCTTTGATAAAAAATAAAGTTAGGGTTTCATATATATAACCTTTCCTTTCCTCATTTGAAGTATAAAAAATAAAGAAATTGAAGGATACCTCGAAGTGAAAGTGTAGGTTTATGTGAAGTCTACAATTAGAAAATTCATCATCAATCAAGTCTTCATCAACATTTTTTATCATACATGGAAGCTTAGGAGATATTGAAAAATAATGAAGAGATCACCGACTGTTGATTGGCTTGTACCTCTCCGTTAGGGTTTGGTATGATTTCATGTTATTTTCATGTCTCTATGCGAGTTTTCAAATCTACATATCTTTCATTTTTAGATTTACATTATTTATTTAGATCCATATTGAATTTGTGATTTGAAACATTTACATTATGTTCATTTAGGGTTTTTTACTCCAACCATAGGGTAGAACTCTAGTTTGCATTTTTAGCTCATTAGGATCTTACAAACACATGAGATTCTAGGGCCTACACACTTTTAAATACTGAATTGGCTATTTGTGGAGGTGTAAATAAAAAAAAAAAGGGTTTTGAGTAAGGCACGACCCTATATATCCACCCATACACCATTTTTCAGGTCGAAGATGCAGGTACAAGATTTCGATGGAGTTGCAAATTTCTGGGAAGCAAGAATTTTCAAGTACAAGTCTAGATTGAGAAGAAGCCCCTAGATCATTGGGATTGGGGTGCCCAGTACCCTAGTCTAGGACCAAGGTTGCCAATGCCTTGGTCCTCTGTATTTTTGTGCACTTTTTCATAGTTTAGTCTCTAGGGAACTCAATTTGCAGATCTTTGGATCTCAGCTCAATATAGTCTTTAGGACCAAGGCGCTTAGCACCCTAGTCTTGCTAGTTCAGGCTCAAAATTGTATGAGAGTATGATGCAGGAGCATCCTCGGTTCATTGCAATCTTGCATCAACCAAAAAAATTTCCTTTCTGCTTTGTTTTATGTTTGTAGTTTCAGTTTTTCTTTCTGTGTGTCCCGGTTTTGGCTCATCGGATCCTATGGAGTTGGATTCTACTTGAAGACTTGACCATATTTCTTGCTTCGAGACCTCATCGCATTTGGATCATTTTCCGAAAAGATATCGCTACTGGTTTCTATGACAGTTTCCTATTACCGGTTGCCTGGACCTATTTTGGTGATCTATAGAAACCCCTTCCAAAGCTTGTGGAGCCTTGGGCTTTGATTCTAATGTTCCTTGGCATGTGGCCGACCTTTTCCAGTGATCTATGTTTCATGCTTTGTATTTTTTTGATTGTTATTTTGCATATTAGGTCTTGTTCTTCGGGTTTTGATCCCTTTTAGGCGGACTGGATCCTTTGGATCGATATATATATATATATATATATATATATATATATGGATTAGAATGTAATCAATCAGAGAATCAAGTAGCTAGACTGTGTGTAGAAGATAGATCATAAGATTCAAGGTCCCGGTTGTGACCTATTCTACCAGGCTTGTGAGCCTGCATGTTGTAACCTGGTTGTTACCGATTGCATTTAATTGAATTTCATGCAATAAAATAATCTGTTATGCATTTATTTCATCATATCTTAGTGTTTTTGTTGTGTTTACTCTTGCTGACCGGTTTGGATTGATCTCCTTAAGGTCCCTCCTCACTAGTGACTACTTCAAGTGGTATCAGAGAGAAGTTTCATTTTGGAGACCTTGCGTGTCCTCAATTTTGTTGTAGGGTGGCGGATTGTAGATCTGACCTATAGTTGTAGAGGACTAGCGTGAATGATGGCACGAAGAGGAGCTAGGAATGGTGGAGCATATGGGAATGCATACCCTATTGTGATGGAGATGTTGCAAGGAATAGAAGCCAAGTTATAAGTCGTGGAGACAACCTAGATAAGAGGCCAAAATATTGAAGATGTAAGTGAAGAAGAAGGAGAAGAAGCCTCGAAAGAACTAGCAAACCTAACGGCGGTTGATCCAGATGAGGAAAGGTTTTTTAGGGTTTTGAGTAGGGTGAAAACTAAACCTCATTTTACCCTACCGAAATACGATAGGATGTTAGATTCAGAGGAGTTAATGGATTGAATCTCAGAGATGGAGAAGTATTTTGATTTTGAAAACACTACAGAAAAGAGGAAGGTGAAGTATGCCTATACTTGGTTGAAAGGTCATGCATCATGTGAAATATGCTTATACTTGATTGAAAGGTCATGCATCTCTTTGGTGGGAGCATTTGCAATTTAAGAGACAAACAAGAGGTAAAGAAAAGATTAAGACATGGGATCATATGATTGCTAAGTTGAAATCAAAGTTTGTGCCAATGAATTATCAAGTGGATCTGTTTCAAAAGTTGCAGAATTTGAGACAGAAGGAATTGAGTGTGAAGGAGTACACAAAATTATTTTACAAGCTGAATATCAGATCCAGACATGTTGATGATGAATTTGAACAAGTTGCAAGATATTTGAATGGAATACAGATGTCTATATAAGATGAATTGAGTATGATCAAATTGGAGAGTATTGAAGAGGCTTACCAGTATGCCCTAAAGGTAGAAGAAAAGTTAAATAAAAGACATGAGCAGAGACAGAGAGGTAGAGGTTGGAAGGTTTACTGGAGGAATATTTCAAGGAGGAAAAGGATATATTGGAGGAAGAGGAACCAATACAGATCAAAACAAGGACAAGGAACTGAGAAAAGAAGGTAATTCATACTGGATGGATGATAGAAATTTCTACCAGAGGAAAGAACCAAATGTTTATCGGAATGAGAATTTTGGATGACAAGACAAGAGGATATTTAGAGGAACCTTATTTAAGTATGGAGGAGAAGGACATCGTCTATTCAAGTGTAAGAAGATAAAAACTATTGGAAGAGAAGCAGTGGTGGAAGAAAACCTCACCAGATCAGACAATAAACCGAAAGATGGAGAACTGTTGGTGATGAGGAGAGCTTTGTGTCATACGGGAGGAGATGAAGAGCCCTTTCAGAGGAAGAATCTCTTCAAGTCCAGATGTAAGGTATCTGGTAAGTGTTGTAAAGTTGTTATTGATAGTGGTAGTTTAGATAATATTGTTTCAAAAGATATGGTGAATAAGTTGAAACTGGAGAGATTGAAACACCCTAAGCCTTATCAGATAGCATGGATTCGGGATGAAGACAAGTTGTTAGTAAGTGAACAATGTTTAGTGAAATTGAAAATTAGGAATTATCATGATGAAGTATTGTGTGATATTATGCCTATGGATATTTGTCATCTTTTGTTGGGTAGACCTTGACAGTTTAATAGACAGGCAATACATGATGGGGGGAAGACTACATACACTATTGTGGCCAATGAAATGAAGCAAACCTTGTTGCCTTCGGAGGAACCTATGAAGAATGAAGTTTGTACGAATGCTAGAATCTATTTTGTAGATGGAAATAAATTCATGGATGGACTGAGACATGAGAATGTGTGTTTTCCTCAATTCCTAAGAAGACTGAGAGACCAGAACCAGAAAGAGAACACCTAGAAGGGATAAAAGATTTGTTGACAGAGTATGAGGTCATCATTTCAGATAATGTACCTGATAGATTTCCACCTATGAGAAGTATTAGTCATTGCATGGACTTGGTTCCTAGAGATAGTTTGCCTAACAAAGCTACACACCGGTTGACATTGACGGAGAATGAAGAATTGAATAGACAAGTGTAGGAGCTATTGAAGAAATTTTTGATAAGGGAGAGTTTGAGCCCTTGTGCAGTACCAGTAATATTAGCACCTAATAATAATGGAGAGTGGAGAATGTGCATCGATTCAAGAGCAATAAACAAGATCACAATGAAATACCAGTTTCTTTTGCCTAGGATAGATGACATAATGGACTATTTGAGTGGAGAAAAATACTTTACAAAGATAGATTTGAAGAGTAGATATCATCAGACTAGGATCAAAGAAGGTGATGAGTGGAAGACAATATTTAAGATAAATGAAGGACACTATGAATGGTTAGTGATGCCTTTTGGATTGACTAATGCACCGAGTACTTTCATGAGGTATTGAAGAAATTCCTGGGTAAGTTTGTTATTGTGTATTTGGATGACATTCTGATTTTCAGTAAGACAAGAGAGGAGCATTTGTTGCAGTTAACACAAGTTTTGCAGAGGTTGAGAGAGGAGAAGTTGTTGATCAATATCAAGAAGTGTACTTTCATGAAGGATGAGTTAGTCTATTTGGGATTTCTGATGTCTGAGGATTGTTTGAAGATGGACCCTAAGAAAGTGAAAGAAATTGTTGAGTGGACTACACCCGAAAGCATTGGAGAGGTAAGATCATTTCATGGATTGGCTAGTTTTTACCATAAGTTTATTAGAAATTTTAGTTCAGTTTTTAACCCTATGACTAAGACCATGAGAGGAGATCGGGAGGAATTCAAGTGGACCACCAGAGTAAACAAAATTTTGAACTGCTGAAGAAGAAAGTGACTAAGTAGCATGTGTTGGCTTTACTGGATTTCAATACAGTATTTCAAGTGGATTGTGATGCAAGTGGAACAACACTAGGAGCAGTTTTGAGTCAAGAAGGAAGAGCAGTAGCTTATTTCACTGAGAAATTGAATGTTGTCTGGAGGAGATATTTAGTGTATGATCATGAGTATTATGCCATAGTTCAAGCCTTGAAGAGGTGGAGACATTACTTGTTTCCTAAGGAGTTTGTGTTGTATACAGATCATCAAGATTTCAATATTTGAACAGTCAGAGTAAGTTGAATAAGAGACATATGAGATGAGTAGAATTGTTCTAGAGTTACACCTTTGTGTTGAAGCATATAATTGGGAAATCTAACAAAGTTATTTTTGCATTTATTAGGAGAAGAAATTTACTGACAGAGATGAGAGTGATAGTATTAGGATTTAAAGATTTGAAGACCTTGAATGATGAAGACCTAGATTTTGCAAAACCTTGGAAAATATGTAGAGAATCAGTTATGGTGGATAGAAGCAAATGGCTGAATTATTTTATTTGGGATGGGATGTTATTCAGAGGAGATCAGTTGTGCATACCTAAGAGTTCTATGAGAGATAATCTGATAAAGGAGATACACATTGGAGGTTTAGCTGGACATTTTGGCATTCACAAAATAGTAGCATTAGTGAGTGAGCAGTACTTTTGGCCCCAAATTCATAAGGATGTTAAGAGATATGTGAAAACTTGTATAGTTTTCCAAGTTGCAAAAGATAGTAGTTAGAATGTGGGATTGTATAAACCTTTGATAGTACCAGTAAGACCTTGGGAGGATATAAGCATGGATTTTGTACTTGGATTGCTTAACACACCGAGAGGGAATGATTCTATATTTATGGTAGTGGATAGATTCTCAAAGATGGCTCATTTCGTACCTTGTAAGAAGACACCAAATGCATTGCATGTAGTAGACCTATTTTTCAAGGAAGTAGTGAGATTGCATGGATTACCTAAGAGCATAGTTTTAGAAAGAGACACTAAGTTTGCTGGCTATTTTTGGAGAACACTTTGAAAGAAGATGAAGATAGATTTAAAGTTCAGTTCTAGTTTTCATCCAGAGACTGATGGACAGACATAAGTTATTAGCCAGAGTTTGGGAAACTTAATGAAATGTTTAGTGGGAGAGAAAACTGGAAGTTGGGATTTGATCCTTGCACAAGCAGAGTTTACCTACAACAATTTAGTGAATAGAAGTAACAGAAGAACACCTTTGAGATTGTTACCGGAGTGTATCCTAGAGGTATATTATAATTGAGAGACATTGGCAGTGAAGACCAAAGGAGTTCAGAAGTAGAAGACTTTGCAGATCACATGGCAGCATTACATATTCAGGTTAAGCAACATTTGGAAGACATTAACATCAAGTATAAGAAGAAGGAAGATGAGAAGAGGAGACATAAGGAATTTGAAGTTGGTGATGAAGTGATGGTATATCTAAGAAGAGATAGATTCTCGGTTGGAACTTATAACAAGTTGCAGATGAAGAAGTTTGGACCTTGCAGGATTTTAAGGAAGTTCAGTTCTAGAAATGCATATGAAGTGGAGTTACCGGATAGTCTAAGTATTTTAACCATATTCAACATTGCAGATCTTTATGAGTACCAAGAACCATAATTCAATGAGGACAATATTGCAGACTTGGAGAAATAGTTGGCCTGGAAGGAACCAGATCAGATTGAAGAGATTTTGGATGGTAGGATTGGGCGTAGTACCCGAACTATTCAGTATAATGAATATCTTGTGAAGTGGAAGGACAAACCAGTTGAAGATTCATCTTGAATTTCTCAGGAAGAGGTATACTGCCTTGGTTTCCCTCTGACCCTGAGAAAGTGAGAGGATCACTTTTTCAATAACCTTGGATATCTAATGCTGGAGCATCCATGGTTCATTGCAATGTTGCATCAACCAAAAAAATTTTCCTTTCTGCTTTGTTTTCTGTTTGCAATTTCAGTTTTCCTTTATGTGTGTCTTGATTTTGGTTCACTAGATCATGTGGAGTTGGATTCTACTTGAAGACTTGACCATCTTTCTTGCTTCCAGACCTCATCGCATTTCGATCATTTTCTAGTAAGATATCGCTACCGGTTTCCATGATAGTTTTCTATTACCAGTTGCTCCTTTGTTACCGATTTCCCGAACCTATTCTGGTGATCTACCAAAACCCCTTTCGAAGCTTGTGGATCCTTGGGCATTGACTTTGATGATCCTTGGTGTGTGGTCGACCTTTTTCAGTGATCTACATTTCATCCTTTGGATTTTCAGGAGGAATCTCTCGGCGGAGATCAACCTTGTTATTTTGCACGTTAGGTCTTGTTCTTCAGGTTTTGATCCCTTTTGGGACAACTAGATCCTTTGGATCGATATATGTTTGTAATTACACATTATAATGTAATCAATCAGAGAATCAAGTAGATAGATTGTATGTAGAAGATAAATCATAAGATTCAAGGTTTTAGTTGTGACCTATTCTACCAGGCCTATGAGTTGGTATATTGTAACCTGGTTGTTACCGGTTGGATGTAATCTAATTTAATGCAATAAAATAATTTGTTCCAGCATTGCTTCCAGCATATCTTTGTTTTTTTGTTGTGTTTAATCTTGTTGACTAGTCCAAATTGATCTCCTTGAGGTCCCTCCTCACCGGTGACTACTTCATAGGAGCATATTAGAATTTCATCTTTAGTTCTGTACTTTGTGTCTTAGTTTCACTTTTTCATCTTTCTATTATTGCAGTTAATATAGTTGCTTTAATATATTTCACTAGATTAGCTTATCATTATTTTACATTGGAATCATTCCCCTTTTATAGAAGAAAAGGAATAGAAACCCTAAATATATTCCTTGACACTATTTCACAAGAGGAAGTCAAAGTGAATCATCTCCTTAGGCTCTTTCATATTCCAATGTATGGAGGAAAGTGGGGTTAGGTCCTAGTTTACCCAGTCCCATTTTTCACCATCACATTTTTGGTAAACCCGACATGTCCTATGCTTAATTTTGATTTTCATCTTAGATCTAATTTGTATGCACCTAAAATTTTATTTTGTAATCATTTCTTATGCACTTTCATTAATGGTATTGGTTAGTTCATATGCTTGCATTTAGTTAGACACACAATTGTTTTATTGCTTAGACATTTAGTTTACTTTCTTTACTTGTCTTTGTATCATAATAATATCTTAGGCCTTTTTCTAACACTTCACCCCCCTCCTAACAATCTTACTAATGACATTTGGAGGCAAGAGTATGATTTAAATAACACCTTTATTAATGCTCTCCCTTCTAAGGATGAAGCATTAATAAATAGTGCTATTCCCTCTCCCAAAATTGTCCCTACCCATAATGACATTTTTGTGCAGGAAGATATTTTTAATACTTCTCTCAATGATCTCCATATTTAGAATGAACCATTAATTGATGGTATTGATTATTCTCTTAATTTTTTTCTCCCTGATGAAGGTGCCTCAGTAAAAGAAGACAATATTATGATAAAAGAAGGTGATATGATTGAAAATTCCCTTAATGACATCTTATCTCCCCAAATTGGCTCTACCGAGAAAGAGGATACCCTAGTTTAAGAAAATATTATTAATATTTATTTCTAAAATCTTCCTCTCAAGGGTGAAGCTTTGAAGGGTAGTCTTGACCCTTCTCCTAGATATTACTCCCCCCATGTGGATCCTTTGGTGATAGAGAATGATAAATGTTACAAATTTGGAGGAATTTATTATGTATTGCATTGATGTCAACACTAATTGTTTTGTTGTCTACCGGCTTCCGATAGAGTGGTTGGATTATGATATTGATCTAGAGACCATCTCCAGTATTCTCTGATTTGGTCTAGCTTGTGGTATTGCCTTGGATTGGTTATTCATGTTTTCTTGATGCATATCACATTCAGTTGGTTTGGGATTTGATGATCTAGATGCTATCATTTGATCTAGTAAGCCTTTTGGTCACCAGTAAGGGTTTTATTGGAAGCTCTTTGATGAAGATCTTTTGATGAATCTGATAAGTGGTGTTGTTGCAACTTCTAGAAGGTTATCAGGATGCTGATGGTTATCTTGTTGGTGTTCCACTTGATTGGTGGTGTTTTCATTTAGGACTATACCTATTCTATCCTAGTCCTATTTTGCTAGGTTATGGGCCGATTTGTGAAACATGTTGGTTGATGCTCTCGATGCATCACTGACTGGATTTATTGTTTGGATTATGTTGTTTCAGCCTTAGGACAACTTGTTTTATCATTGGTTTGTAGGATTATGTAACAGATCTATTGTATTATCTTTTAGGTGGTCAACCTAATTGTTCAGGTCTTGGGTTGGTATAAATATGATGTAAGATCTCTATGTAGATCATGGTATGTGGGTTTATGGGATATAGGATCATTTGTCTGCGAATAATATTGTAATCATATGTAGAGGTATTGGTAAATCATAGGTGATCGAACTGGGTTTGTGAAAGAGGTTTAAGACCTCGGGTATTGAGCTTGATTAAAACTGTACTCAAGCATAGGAGATTCTATTCTTGGATTTCATTCTTATTTCCTGATTGTAGTATGGATTTATTTGTAGTCAGTGAGGGTCCTTTTGTGATGAGAGGTGTGCTCTAGGTAGTGTGCCTTCCTACATGTGCATGCCCCTCTTATTGTAATCACATACTTATTTCAAAAGTATTATCTGACTATGGGTAGGATTTCCACCGTAGTTTTTCCCTTTACCGAGTTTTCCACATATAAAATTTAGTGTCATGTGTTATGGATGGTTGGTTAATTATTCTATAATTTATGTTTATGCTTAACTGTTACATATGCTATTATGGTAGAAGGTTTTGTGATCTTAAAGTTTTATAATCTATTGAAAATTGATTCACCCCCCCCTCTCAGTTGTCCACTGGTTATCCTAACGATTCGTATTAGAGCTTGGACCTATTTTGCAGAAGATTAACCACTTGAGGAAGATCCTATGGCAACTAATAATTCAACTACATCTATTTTCCAGAGAGAAACCCCTAAGCTTGATTCAACAAATTACAAAGTATGGAAGATTCATATCAAGACTCATTTGATATGTATTGGGAAAGATATTTGGGAGATCACGGAGAAAGGCTATACTCCTCATAATCTGACATCTCACAATCCTCCTCCAGAAAGCTTGGATAAGGACATTGAAAATGATTGTAGAGCTAGAGAAGCACTCTTGAGCACACTATTTGATCAACAAATTATGGGATTAAGTGACCAATCTAATGCGAAGGTAATATGGATAAGTTGGAAGCTTTGAATGAAGGTGACCCTACTGTCAAAATTCCTAAACTTGATGGTTATCGGGTAAGATATGAGAACCTAAAGATGGAAGAAGATGAAAGGATTATTGCTTTCATGGAAAGAGTTGATGAAATTGTTATGGGAATTCAGTGTTGTGATGGATCTCTAAGCAAGGATGATATTGTTTATAAAGTTTTGAGAGCTTTGCCACTATCTTACAAGATGAACACTATCGCAATTAATGAGATGAGAACAATGGCTAACACTTCGATTAATCGAGATACTTTGGTTGGAAAATTGCCTTCTTTTGATCATGAAGAATTTGGTCCTCAAGGAGCTGCAAAGACTAAATCTACTTTTCATGCACCTACATCATCAACTGGCAAGAGTGATTGGAAAGATTTATATGCAAAGGAACTGGATGAAATGAAGAAAGAAGATGAAGAGTTTGAGCAATTGGAAGCCCTATTTGCTAGAAGAGTACCTAAAGGTCCTGCTAGAAGTATGAAGGAAAATCACCTTTTAAATGTTTTGCATGTAATAAGATAGGTCATTTTTCATCTAGATGTCCTAAGAGGAATTCAAGATTTGAAGAGAGAGCTAGAAGATCTTTTAGGCCTAACCATGACTATCAGAACAAGCATAAGTATAGGAGAAACAAAGACAAATCATGTTACTATGCGAATGAGGAAGGTGTAACTGATTCTAATGATGAACCGACAAAAGATTTGGCTAGTGGATCTGGTAGTGGTAAGGAATGGATATTTTTGGCTATTAAGGACAATGCTCTGGTACTTGTTACTCAAAATAAAGAAAAGGCCCTTGCTGCTAAAATTGAAGACAAGGATGAATGGGTGATAGAAAGTGGTTGTTCACATCATATGACTGGAGATAAAAGGAACTTTTTATCTTTGCAAGAATTTGATGGTCGACTAGTTAGATTTGGAGATGACAAAGCATGCATGATCAGAGGAAGATGAACTATATCATTGGATGGTAAGCATAATATTGATAATATTTATTATTTTGGAGGTTTAAGGCATAATCGTTTGAGTGTAGGACAACTAGTGGATAAGGGATTTCAATTATAGTTCAAGGATATAAAATGAAAAATCATTAATAGATATGAATTGGAGATTGCAACCGGTACATAGACTAAATGTAGCATCTTTCATTTGAGATTTGGTAAGAAGACATGCTTGATTGCACAAATTGATGAGATTTGGCTATGGCATAAGAGGTTGTGTCATGTGAATTTTGATTGCATTGTAAAGATAATTTCAACAAAGGTTGTTAGAGATATACCTAAGATTGTAAAGCCCTATAATCCGGTATGTAAGGAATGTCAATTACGAAAGTAGGTCAGAAATTATTTTAAGAATATTTAAGATAAATATAATGATGTTCTTGATCTTATTCATACTGATTTATGTGGTCCTGCTAGAATACCTATTTTTTAGGGTGATAGGTATTTTATGCTAATCATTTATGACTATTCTAGAATGATGCAGGTTACTTTTTTGAGGGAAAAATATGAAGCTTTTGAAAAGTTTAATATCTTTAAAGCTAAAGTTGAGACAGAGACATGGTTGGAGATTAAATGCTTAAGGTAAGATTAGGGTGGTGAGTTCACATTCAGTGAATTTAATAGTTATTATTAGAAGCATGGGATAAGGAGACAATTGTTTGCTCCCCAGACACCTCAGCAAAATGGTGTTGTGGAATGAAAGAACATAACTATGTTGGATGTGATTAGAACTATGATGATGGAAGATAATCTATCTCATATCTATTGGAGAGAAGCCATGAGCATAGTGGTATACACATTCAATAGAGTTCAAATCAAAGGAGACACTGGTAAGACACCTTATGAGTTATGGTTTGGTCATACACCTTCAGTTAAATATTTCATAATCTTTGGTAGTAAATTCTATATCAAGAGAGATGATTCCATTGGAAAGTTTGATCCTAGATGTGATGAAGGAATATTTCCTGGTTATTCTAATGAAATCAAAGCATATAGATGTCATAACAAGAGATTGCAGAGAATTATGGACATTGTTAATGTCGAGGTCAATGAGTTGTACAAAGGTCAAATTAGAACTTATGAGAGAGAACTAGAAGAACAAGATGATCATAACTAAACCGGTAGCACATGTACTGGAACAAAATGTTGAACCAGTTACTCTGGCAGTATCAGAAAATTCAACAGTGACTGAAGATTAGAGCAGGGAAACAAAAAGTTAGAAGACGCCTCAGTATGTAAGGTTGAGTCATTCAGAAGATCAGATCATTGGAGATAAGAACAAAGGAGTGATGACAAGAAGAATTTTGGCAACTGATGAGGTATGTTTAATTTCTCAAGTTGAACCAGCATCGGTTATTGAAGCTTGTAAAGATGAATGTTGGATGAAAACTATGGAAGAGGAATTAGATTAGATTGAAAAGAGCAACACATGGACTTTAGTTCCCTGGTCTAAAAATAAAATTGTTATTGGAACTAAATGGGTTTTTAGGAACAAATTGAATGAGGATGGACAATTTGTGAGGAATAAGGCTAGATTGGTATGTAAAGGATATTCTTAGAAGGAAGGAACTGATTATAATGAGACTTTTTCTCTAGTAGCTAGGATTGGAGCTGTGAGATTATTTCTTGCTTATGCTTCCCATAAGAAATACAAGGTTGATTAGATGGATGTTAAATGTGTATTTTTGAATGGATATCTTTAAGCGAAAGTTTATATTGAGTAACTTGATGGTTTTTCATTTTCAGATGATAAAAACATGGTCTATAGGTTAAGAAAAGTGTTATATGGATTGAAACAAGCCCCTATATGCAAGATTGGACAAATATCTTTTGAAGCTTCGTTTCACTAAAGGTAATGTTGTTTGTAACTTATATTATAAGATCATTCATGATGACATATTGATTGTTGAAGTATTTGTTGATGATATCATTTTTGGAGGTGAGCATAAATTATGTATGGAATTCTCTGAAAATATGAAGAATGAATTTGAGATGTCTATGATTGAGGAGATGAAATTTTTCCTAGGTTTGTAGATTACTCAGAATGATAAAGGTATTTTTATCTGTCAAACTAAGTATGCTAGAGAGTTGTGGAAGAAATTTGGTATGGAAAATTCTAAACTAGTAGGTACGCCTATGGTTACAAGTGAGAAATTGACAAAGAAAGATGTATCAGCTCCGATAAATCCTACAAGGTAAAAATATATGATTGGAGGTTTGTTATATCTGACTTAGACTAGACCAGATATAATGAACACAATTTGTATTGTATGAAGATATCAAAGTGATCCTAGAGAGAATCACAAGTGTGCGGTGAAATGGGTTTTTCAAGTATTTGCAAGGAACAACTGAGTATGGTTTGTGGTATCTTAAAGATGAATACTTTACACTATGTGCATATAAAAATTCTCATTAGGTTGGAGATGTTGATGACAGGAAGAGCACATCCAGTGGAGCTTTCTTTCTTGGAAAGAAACTTGTTTCGTAGATTAGCAAGAAGCGATCGTGTACTTCTTTATCTATTGTTGAATCTAAGTATGTTGTTGGTGCTACTAACTATACAAAATTTTTATGGATGAAGCAAATGTTGAAGGGTATAAGGGTTGATTGTAATGAACCGGTAGTTATTCATTGTAATAATTGTACTACTATTGATATATCAAAAAAATTGGGTATTTATTCTAAGACTAAGCACATTTCTATCAAGTATAATTTTTTGAAGGAGAAGGTGGAAGCAAATGAAGTCAGACTGGTTTATGTGAACAACAAAGAGTAGATTGCATATATCTTCACTAAAACTTTGCCTAAGGAATCATTTGAGTACTTCAAAGACAAACTGGGATATTATGCCCCTCTGGTAGGGACTTGAGTGATGCCGATTGGCATCAGTCCAATATGCATTTATCAGTGCTATCATTCATTATGGATTGATGTGTTGATGCTACTACTCAGGGGGAGTAGTCAGTTGTGTGGTCCAAAGGTTTTATGATTTTACTTTGATGTTTATGTCATATTTCTGGCATTGATGTCAAAGGGGGAGAGATATATGTGAAAAATAGAGCTTTACTGTGATATCTTTCTCAGGTGGAGTTTGATTTTTGGTTCAGATTTTCATTGTCATATCTTCTTGGAGAGTTTGTTGGATGTCTTCCATTGGGGGAGACTTGTTTGGCATTTTCTTGGCACTTGGATGTTTTTCACATCTAGTGTTTTCATCAATCCCAAAGGGGGAGATTGTTGGCAATTTGGAGGAATTGATTATGTGTTGCATTGATTGTTTGTCATTAATATCAACACTAGATTTTTTTCTATCTACCGACTTTCGGTAGAGGTGTTGGATTATGATATTCTTCTGGAGACCATCTTCGTTATTCTCTAATTTTGTTCAGCTTGTGGTATTGGCCTGGATTGGTTATTCATGTGTTCCTGATGCGTATCACATTCAGTTGGTTTAGGATTTGATCATCTGGATGCTATCATTTATTCTAGTAAGCCTTTTGGTCACAAGTAAGGGTTTTATCGGTAACGCTTTGATGAAGATCTTTTGATGAATCTGATAAGTGGTGTTGGTGCGGCTTCTATAAAGGTTATTAGGATACTAATGGTTATCATGTGCATGTTCCATTTGATCGATGGTGTTTGCATTTAGGACTGGACCTATTGTATCTTGGTCTTATTTTGCTAGGTTATGGACTGGTTTGTGTAATGTGTTGGTTGATACTCCCAATGCGTCACCATTGGATTTATTATTTGGATTATGTTGTTTTGGTCTTAGGATGAATTGGTTTATCACTGGTTTCTGGGTTTATGTAATGGATCTATTGTATTATCTTTTAGGTGCCCAACCTAATTGTTTAGGTTCTGGGTTGGTATAAATATGATGTAAGATCTCTTTGTAGATCATGGTATGTTGGTTTATGGCATATAGGATTATTTGTGTGCAAATAATGTTGTAATCATATGCAGAGGTTTTGATCGATCATAGGTGATTGAATTGGGTTTGTGAAAGAGGTTTAAGACCTCCAGTATTGAGCTTAACTAGAACTGTAATCAGGCATATGAGATGTTATTCTTGCAGTTCATTCTTATTTCCGGATTGTAGTCTGGATTTCTTTGTAGTCAATGAGGCTCCTTTTGTGATGAGTAGTGTGCCTTCCTGCATGTGCAAGCCCCTCTTGTTGTAATCACACACTTGTTGCAGAAGTATTATCTAACTTTGGGTAGGCTTCCCACCGTTGCTTTTCCCTTTAGTGGTTTTTCCACGTACAAATCTTGGTGTCATGTGTTATGGATGGTTGGTTAATTATTATGTAGTTTATGTTTATGCTTAATTGTTACATCTACTATTCTGGTATTTGGTTTATGCATTCTAGTAGAAGGTTTTGTGAGCTTAAAGTTTTATAATCTATTGACAACTGATTCACCCCCCCTCTCAGTTGTCCACCGGTTATCCTAACAATATAATGGATACCTTTCCTAGTTGCACTATACCTTCTTTTAATGGCCTTCCCTCTAGGGATGAAGCATTTATGCCTATTTCTAGTCCCTCGCTCAAAATTGATCCTACCCATGATAAAATTTTGGTGCAAGAAGATCTACTATCAACACTTCTTTCAACACTCCCCATCAAATAAGCGATGTTTATCCTTCTCCTAAAATGTACACCCCTTGTAAGGATACTTTGAAACAAGAGAGTGATCTTAGGTTACAATGGTTTGATATCATTAATACTCCCCTCTATGAGGATGTCTCTTTCATTAAATCTAGAGAAAAACTTATTTATGAAGAAATGTGTAAGGTTGATAATCATCTTTACGAACCACCTGATGATTTTAGATCTGCTAGGCCTTCCTCACATGTTCTCAAACCATCTTTGATTAATATGATACACTGAATGAAACACCTAGTAAACCCCTCTTCATGGTTCAAGGTGATAGTACTCCTCAAAATTCTCAACCTCTTAACAGGCCTCTCTTCGTGGTTCAAGGTGATTATACTAATGATGCCTTTTGCACTCCTAACAAACCCGTTATTATTGTGTAAGGAAAATATCCCACCAAGAGTCCTTATGAGTATGCTAAATAGATTACTTGAGAGAGATGTAATTTAGTTACCCACATATATAATATGAGGAATAATAGGCAACCTAATCCTCTTCTATATATCCCTTCTCTAATTCCTACTTCTCAACCTATTCCCACACCAACACCTCATATATCACAAACTCTTAATAAAGATTATGATCTTATTGAACAAATTAAAGCTACTCCTACCAAGATATCTCTTTGGGATTTGATTCAAAATTCATCCACACATCATTGAATTTTAAAAGATGCCTTAAAGAGATTACATGTCCCACCTATTAGGATAATCGGTGAACAACTAAGAGTTGGGGGGGGGGGGGGGGGGTGAATCCGTTGTTAACAGCTAATGAGAATTAAAGCACTTCAAACCTTATACTAGAATAATTGATGAAGCATTAAAGTATAATTGAAAACTAGAGAATCAATACCATGCAACCATAATGCATAACACCATGATTTATTCCTAGAAAACCTGGTAAAGGGAAAAACCACGGTGAGAAAACCCTACTCACAATCAGATGATACTTCTGCAAAAAGTATATAATTATAATAGGGGCCTGCACACATGCAGGAAGGCACACTACCTAGAGCGCACTACTCATCACAATGGAGTCTTACTGACTACAGAGATGTCGACCACCTCAAAATATTTGAACAACAATCTAGAGAGAAGAACTGTCGGTGATAGAATCAAACATGCCAGATTATAGTTTTAGTTAAGCTCAATATTGGAGGTCTAAAATCTCTTACATAAACCCAACTCGATCACCTATGATCGACCAAATCCTCTGCACAAATTATTATTACATTATTCACTCCTTGTGATGAGCTACAATGAGATCTTACATATATTTATACCAACCTGAGACCTAATCAATTAGGTCGGCCACCCAAATGATAATTCAATAGAACCATTACATAATCCTGAAATAAAATCATAACATATTTTGGCCTAAGGCCAAACAAACATCATCCAATCAATAAACATCCCGGAAGTTCATCCAAGGATCCACCAACATGTTGCATGAAAACCGATCCATAACCTAGATAGCACTGAACCTAAATTAGATCCACACACGCCAAAGTGATGACACTAATCAGTTCAGGTACAAACACAATCACCATCAATATCACGAATTCCTTCTAGAAGCTATAGCAACACAACTTATGCATTACATCAAGGATCTTCAATAAAGCTCTACCGGTGAAACCCTTACCAAATCAATAAAGAAGGCTTACTAGAACATGAGATACCATCCGATCATTAATTCAATATCAATTGAAAAAAAACATATTTCAGAAGCATATGAACCATCCATACAAATTTATTCCATCCTCCAAATCATACCTGTGACAATCAATTGATAATATTATCAATCCAACCCTTCTATCGGAAGTTGGTAAACAACTATAACGGCTAGTGTTGACATCAATGACAAAACATAAATGCAACGCATAATCATTTCCATCATATGGCCAACAATCTCCCCCTTTGGCATTGATGGCAACACTAGATGTGAAAAGCATCCAAGAGTCAATAAAATGCCAAACAAGTCTCCCCCAATGGAAGATCGCCAACAATATCCCATAAAATGATATGGTAATGAATTTTGGAACCAAATCTGAATCAAAATATCAAATACCACCAAACTCCCCCTAAGGAGTGCAAACAATCTTAAGAATAAATAGCAATGGTTTTTCACATATATTCCCCCCACCTTTGACAACAATGCCAAAGAATCAAACAGAATAAGAAAATCTAAATCTCAAGGCTGACTACTCCCCCTGAGTAGTAGCATTATTTCATCAATCCAGAGCCAAAGATAGCTCTGATAATGCATACCTAACTGATGCACATCTGCATCATTTAAGTTTCTATCAGAGGGGTATAAACCCCCAATCCATCTCTCAAATACTCAAATGATTCCTAGGACAAAGGTTTAGTGAAGATGTCTTCTATTTGATCTTTAGTATTCACATAAACCAATCTGACATATTTTGCTTCTACCTTTTCCTTCAAAAAGTTATACTTCATTGATATGTGCTTAGTCTTTGAGTGAAATACCAGATTCTTTGGTATGTCAATAGCTACAAACTTATCAGAATGGATAACTACCGAATCATTACAACTCACTAGTATATCCTTCAACATCTGCTTCATCCATATAACTTGAGTATAATTCGTTGCAACTACAACATATTTAGCTTCAGCAGTAGATAAAGAAATGCATGACTGCTTCTTGTTGACCCATGAAACCAACTTCTTCCCAATGAAGAATGATCCACCGAATGTGCTCTTTCGGTCAACAACATCACCTGCCCAATCTACATCTATATATGCACATAAAGTAAAGTCATCATCTTTAGGGTACCATAAACCATATTCACTTGTACCTTGCAAATACCAAAATATCCTTTTTATTGTACTTTCATGATTTTCTCTTGGATTACTTTGAAATCTTGATACAATACTGACTGCATTCATTATATCCGATCTAGTCGGAGTTCAATATAGAAAACCTAGAAAAAATCTTATTTCTCCAATCATAGATATTTCAAATTCACTCTACATATTATCAGAAAATTTCATGCACAATTTTTCTTTACCTCCAAAAATGATATCATCAACAAATAATTTAATAATCAAAATATCACCATCAGTGATCTTATAATATATGTTACTGTCAGTATTACCTTTTATAAAATCAAGCTTCAAAAGATACTTATCCAACCTTGCATACCAAGCTCTAGGAGCCTGTTTTAATTCATATATAGGTTTCCTCAATCTGCAAACCATATTTTTGTCATCTGTCAGTAAAAGTCCACTAGGTTTCTCAATATAGACTTCCTCTTCAAGTTCTCCATTCAGAAATGCACACTTAACATCCATTTGATAGACCTTGTAGTTCTTATAGGCTGCGTAAGCAAGAAATATTCTAAGAGCTTCAATTCTACCTACTAGTGCAAATATTTCACCATAGTCAATTCCTTCCTTCTAAGAATATCCTTTGTAGACCAATCTAGCCTTGTTTCTTACAACTTGTCCATCATCATTCAGTTTGTTTCTAAAACCTTATTTAGTTCCAATAACATTCTTATTTTTAGGCCAGGGAACCAAAGTCCAAGTATTGTTCATTTCTATCTGATCTAATTCATCTTCCATAGCTTTCATCCAACATTCATCTTTACAAGCTTCAATTACTAATGCCGGTTCAATCTGAGAAATGAAACATACCTCTTTATTTTCCAATCTTCTCCTTGTCATAACTCCCTTGTTTGTGTCTCTAATGATTTAATTTTTAGAATGTTTTAGCCTTACATGCCTTGGTGTTTTTTGATTTTCAGGTTCTCTGTGCTTCTCTTTAGTTACAGTTGAGTTTTCTGATGATGTCGAGGTAACTGGTTTAGTGTTTTGTTTCAGTACAGGAACTACTGGTTTAGTTATGATCATTTCCACTGTTGGTTCACTATCATAAGATTTATCTTGGTCTTTGTACTAGTCATCCACTTTCACATTAGCTATGCTTTTCTTTTAGTTGAATAACCAATAAATATTCCTTCATCACATCTAGGGTCAAAATTTCCAATGGAATCATCTCTTTTGATATAACATTTACTTCCAAAGATTTTGAAATACTTAAGAGTAGGAAAATGACCAAAGCATAATTCATAAGGTGTATTACCGATATCTCCTTTGATATGAACTTTGTTGAATGTAAAAACCGCTATACTTATTGCTTCTCCCTAGTAGATATGAGGCAAATTAGCTTCCATCATCATGCTTCTGACTACATCCAAAATGGTTTTGTTCTTTCTTTTCACAATGTAATTCTGCTGAGATGTTTGGGGTGCAGATAACTATCTCCTAATGCCATTTTTCTCACAATAATTGTTGAACTCATCAGATGTGAATTCACCACCTTGATCTGATCTTAGACACTTGATTTTAATTCCTGTCTCTGTCTCAACCATAGCTTTAAAGATCTTGAATTTCTCAAAGGCTTCAGATTTATCCCTTAGAAAAGCAACCCACATCATTCTAGAATAGTCATCAATGATTAACATGAAATATCTATTTCCTTGAAATCTTCTTGTATTAGTAGGACCACATAGGTTAGTATGAATCAAATCAAGAATATCATTAGATTTATCAAGTATGCTCTTAAAATAAGTTATGATTTGCTTACCCATTTGACATTCCTTACATACCGGATTATGAGGCTTCACAATCTTAGGTTAATCTCTAACTGCCTTAGTTGAATTGATCTTTACAATGCAATCAAAATTTATATGACAACCTCTTATGACATAGCCAACTTTCATCAATATGTGCAATCAAACATGTCTTTTCACTAGAGTTTAAATGAAAGATGTTACCTTTTGTCTGTTTTCCGATTGCAATCTCCAATCCAGATTTGCTAATTATTTTGCAGTTTCCATGACCTACACTCAAAAGATTATACTTCAGACCTTGAATAGAATAGACATTATCAATGTTATGCTTACCATCTAATGAAATGGTTCCTCTTCCTTTGATCATGCATGCATTGTTATTACCGAATCTGACTTGACCACCATTAAATTCTTGCAGGGTTAGAAACTTTCTTTTGTCACTTGTCATACGGTGAGAACATCCACTGTCTATTACCCATTCATCTTTGTCTTCAACTTTTGCTGCAAGGGCCTTTTACTCATTTATGATATGTAGTTCTAGATCATCGTCCTTCATAGCATAAAATACCCAATCTTTTCCATTGGTGGATCCACTAGCCGAATCTCCTATCGGTTCTTCTTATGAGTCATCAGTTACTCCTTCCTCATCATAGTTGCATGATTTCTTTTTATTTCTCCTGTACTTATGCTTGATATGATATTCAAGGTTAGGCTTAAAATATCTTCTTTCTCTTTCTTCCAATTTTGAATTCATTTCAGGACATCTAGATTCAAAATGACCTATCTTATTACATGCAAAACATTTGAAAGGAGATTTTCCTTCATACTTACTTCCTGTCGGACCTCTAGGTATCCTTCTAGCAAATAGGGCTTCAAGTTGCTCAAGATCTTCATCTTCTTTCCTAATCTCTTCCAATTTCTTTGCATACAAAACTTTCCAATCTTGCTTCCCGGTTGATGATGTAGATGCCTTAAATGCAGTATCAATCTTTAGAACTCCAGGAGGACAAAATTCCTCAAGCTCAAAAGTAGATATCTTCCTAGCAAGAGTATCTCTATTAACAGAATAGTTAGGCATGGTTCTTAGCTCATTAATTGCAGTTACCTTCATCTTATATGCCAGTGGAAAAACCCTTAATACTTTTGAAACAATCTCTTCCTCGCTCAGAGATTCACCACAACATTGAATTCCCAATATAGTTTCATTTACCCTTTTGCATGAATGCAAAAATTCTTTCATCTTCCTCCATCTTCAAGCTTTCATATCTTACTCAGTAATATTCAAGTTTTGCAATTTTAAGAGTAGGATCACCTTCATTTAGAGTCTCCAACTTGTCCCATATAACTTTTGCTGATAATTTATCCGATTATCCCATGATTTGTTGATCTGATAAGGTTCTTAAGAGGGCTTCTCTAGCTCTGAAGTCAGCTTCTCTATCTCTGAAGTCATTTTGAATGTTCTTATCCAAGTCTAGTGGTGCAGGATTTCCAAATGCCAGATTATGAGGAGTGTAACCATTCTGAGTTATTTCCCAAATTTCCTTCCAATGCATCTTAATTGAGTCTCCATTCGAATCTTCCATACTCTATAGTTCATTCCATCAAGCCTAGGTCTGTCCTTTTGGAAAACAATAGTTGAACTATTAGTTGCCATAAGATCTTCCTCAAGCGGTTAATCTTTTGCAAAAAGAGGACCAAGCTCTGATACCAATTGTTAGGATATTCGGTGAACAACTGAGAAGGGGGGTGAATCAACTGTTTATAGGTAATGAAAATTAAAACACTAAAACCTTATACCGGAATAATTGATAAAGCATTAAACCATTATTGAAAACCAAAGAATCAATACCATGCAACCATAACACATAACACTATGATTTGTACGTGGAAAACCTGGTAAAGGGAAAAACCACGGTGGGAAACCCTACCCATAGTCAGATGATACTTCTGCAGAAACTATATGACTATAATAACTAGAAGACAACTAAGAGGGTGGGGGGGGGGGGGGGGGTGAATCAGTTCTTACAGATTATCAAAACTATTAGCAATTTAAACTTTAATATCAGAACCCAAAATATTAATACTGGAATGCTTAAACCAAATACTGGAATAGAAATTAGGCTAATTAAGCATAAACTATAATCACAAAATAAGACCCATCCACATGACACCAAGATTTATACGTGGAAAACCAGGTAAAGGGAAAAACCATGGTGGGAAGCCTACCCACAGTCAGATAATACTTCTGCAGTAAGTATGTGAATTACATTTGAGGAGCCTGCACTTACAGGGAGGCCAACAACCTAAAGCACACTTCTCATCACAAAAGGAGCCTCACAGACTACATAGAAATCTAGACTATCATCTGGAGAATTGTTGAATTGCAAAAGATAACATCTCCTATGCCTGAGTACAATCCCAGTTAAGCTCAATACCAAAGGAATAAATCCTCTTACATAAACCCAATTCGATATTCAATGATCAACCAAATCTTCTGCCTGAATGATATTACATTATTGACACATTACATATCCACATCCATTCCTTGACCTTATACCTATGATGATATACAATGAGATCTTACATCTATCTATACAAACCCTAGACCATAAACAATTAGGTCAGCCACCAGATAATAAACCAATTATATAATTAAAAACCATGTCGGCCTTAGACCAAACAAATAATATCCAACACATAAGACATCCTAGAAACACATCGAGAGGTCCAATCCACACGTTACATTAAAGTTGATCCATAACCTAGATCAACCGGGACCTAGTATAGGTCTAGAAGCTACAACAATGATCTCCATCTGCCAAGTCTCAAACATGATCACCAACAACATCCTGAAACTACACCAGAAGCTACACCAACACCACTTATGCAATTCATCAAGATATTCATGAAAATCTATGTCGGTGAAACCCTCACCGGAACCAGAAATTAAGATTCTAAGCAAACAGGATAGCATCTGATCACTAGACCAAAACCAACAAACCGAATATGAGCATGATTATCATGAAAAAGCCAATTCCATCACCAAATCATATCAGAGCCTACTGGATCATGCCAGATCCAAATCAACCAGAAACCACTCAATCTACCAAGACTAAAAGGGTGCTGGTAAAGCATCCAAACAACTAGTGTTGGCATTAATGAAAAAACATCAACACAACACATAATCAATTCCACCAAATGGCCAACAAGAAGGACTATCATTGATAGCCTAAAAAATACCAGATTACAATTTCGGTTAAGCTCAATACCCGAGGTCTAAAACCTCTTACATAAACCCAAATCTATCACCAATGATCGATCAAATCCTCTGCATAAATTATTATTACATTATTCGCTCCTTGTCATTATCTACAATGAGATATTACATATATCTATACCAACCCTAGACCTAACCAATTAGGTTGGCCACCCAAATAATAATTCAATAGATCCATTACATAATCCTGAAATAAAACCATAATACATGTCGGCCTAAGGCCAAATAAATATCATCCAATCAATAAAACATCCCAGAAGTGCACCTGAGGATCCACCAACATGTTACATGAAAACTAGTCCATAGCCTAGATAGGACCAGACCTAAATTAGATCCACACATGCCAAAGCGATGACACTAATTAGTCAAGGCATGAACACAATCACCATCAGCATCCTGAATCTCTTCTAGAAGTTGTACCAACACCACTTATGCATTACATCAGATATCTTCAATAAAGTTCTATTGGTGAAACCCTTACCAATAAAGAAGGCTTACTAGAACTTGAGATAGCATCCGATCATTAAGTCAATATCAACTGACTAAAACATACTTTAGAAGCACACAAACCATCCATACAAATTTATTCCATCATCTAGATCATACTGGTGACAATCAAATGATAATCTTCCCAATCCAATCCTTCTACTGAAAGCTGGTAAATAACCATAATAGCTAGTGTTGACATTAATGACAAAACATCAATGCAACACATAATCAATTCCATCATATGGCCAGCTTGCAATGACACCTAATAATATGGCTTCTTTTATTGATCCCATGAAAGAACCTAAAGCTCAAATTGTGTTCACATAAGATGAATTACCCTCCCATGAGATTCAACACTAATATGATCCTCTTATGATTGTTGTTCTTATTAATGGCAATCCTATAAGAAGAACCTTAGCGGATAATGGATCTAGCCTTAATATTTGCAGCATCAATTTATTGCACAAGATTAAGCTAGATCCTTCTCTTATTCAACCTAATTCTCTTCCCATTTGTGGCTTTGACAATGTTGTTAAACAATCTTTAGGTACTGTAACCTTGCCTATTAAGGTGGGACCTATTATTTTATCTACACCTATTCATCTCATGCCTGATAATCTTACCTACAATATTATATTAGGATGACCTTGGCTTCATAATATGCAAGGTGTCCCTTCTACTCTTCATTGTAGTGTCAAATTAATTTATAACAACAAGATGTATACATTGTTTGTTGATAAAAATATACAAGCTTGTTTAGACACTTCTAAATCTTCTTCACATACTTCTAATTCCTCTCCAAGAACTCCTACTTCTTTAAATACTCCTACTTCTTCAAGTACTCTTGATTTTGTCCAAGGGGTTGAGCTTAGTTGGTTAAAGCATTGAGTTCTCAATGTGGAGACCCAAGTTCAATTCCCATGCGGGACACCTTTATGTAGACTCTTGGTCTTCCTAAGTGGATTTGTAAGTTGTGACCCTTGGTCTTCCACTTGTTGTTAGTTTGCTTGAAAGGAGCTGATATTTGTAATAAGTTGGATGCTCGAATGAGCTGATATGTAATGATTATATGATATCTAATCCAAAAAAAAAAAAGTACTCTCGATTCTTCTTCCACTCATGTTGAAACGCCATCTCCTCCTAAAGATATTTTCTCTAAAGAGGTGCCCTTGGAAGACAATGGGGGTCCTTATATTTTACACCTACCTTTATAGGAGAATATAAAAGTCCCCCAAGAGAGCCTAAGACTAAAAGGAAGATTATGTGGTGGAAACTAAAAGGAAACCTATTTTGTCTAAACAACTTAGTAACCATTTTGTGGCTTCTTCTAATAAAACAATTCTTCAAAATCTTCTTCTAATTTATCTAATTATGACATTGATACCTATGAGGACCTACCATCTCTTTCTAATATGGCATCCTTTATGGTCCTTATTTTCACATCTTAGCTAAGAGTGGGTATAATGGCAGTGGTTGTGGTGTAAATGAACAAGAGATTAATTTTTCTTGAGAAAATAACATACACAAAGCTTCATTTGGACTTGGATATAATCGTTCAAGGCCCACGAAAGCATCTAAAAGACCATCTCTTAATGTGAATGGTATATTTAGTAGTGATGATGACTTCATCTAAAATAATCATATACATCTCTAAACACTCATCCCACTCATAAGAAAATGGTGATAATTGACAAGTCTCTTTATGAATATCCCCAAGAAATTAGCAATCCCATTTATGAGGCTTTACCTTCTATTCATACCCTCTCTTATAGAAATGAGGCCCTAATTAATTATACTTGTCCCTCTCCTAAGGTTTGTTTTAGGTATGAAGAAATTTGTGTGCAAGAGGAACATGACTTAGAGGCCTATTCTTTTCCTAGATACTACTTTCTTGATCAAGACATTTCAATACTTATCATCTTATACATATTTTTACTCTTATAAATATAGAGCATTTAACCTATCATATTCAAATTCTTCATCCAATATATCATATATTTAAATAACATCAGTGGCTATTATGTTGTTGTTTATGATGTGACATTGGTAGTTTTCCTATTGGGGGCTCATTGTCATTCATGATAGTACAATTTCATGTCCAATCATACTTTGGAAGAAATATAATAGCCCATTTTTGTACCATTTCTTGTCTCTATGTATTGGGGCAAGAGTAATTTCAAACATCTCTCCTTCTTGAGATTAAAACTTTCTCTTTTGTGAAGTAGTGTCTTCTAAAAGGATTTCTTATTGTTTGTATACTTGTATATTCCTATTAAGAATCCACTTTCTCATGTTGGAACAAGTATCCCTAATGAGGATGTTAAGTGCATATCCTTGATTAGAACCGCTTCCTTAGTGTTGAAAGTCTATAATCATTCATCAAATCCTTTTCTTCATTGAGTGGTATCTTTTATAATAAACCCTTCTATATGGTGGACCTATTTATCCCTGATGAGGATGTATTTCCTTCTTTTAGAAGAGTGTTTCATTTATAAATGATCCCTCTTTTATGTCCTTGCCTGTATGCTTGGGGGGCAAGAATGATATTAAATATTCTCTCTTTTTCTAATGATTCACCTTTTGTTTGTCAAGTTGCATTTTTCCTTCGATGTCATTTCTCTACGTAGAACATGTGTATTCCTTGTTTAGGACCTAGTCTCTATTTGAAATTATATACCTTTCATGAAAAATCTCTCCTTAGTGAAAGTGTGCAATCCTTCACTAAGAATTCCTAAATATTGGAGAAGACGTGTATTCTTATTTTCCTTCTCTTTTTAAAGATGTTATCTTTACCAAAGAGCTTCTTTATTCTCAAAGGTGAATGTCTTTGAATAATGATCTTTTCCTCCTTTTTTATTATTCAAAATGTAGTTTCTTTTCAACACACTTAAACTTTCACATCTTGTGTTAGATAGCTCCAATTTTCACACTCTTGGTTGTGTTGGAATTGTGGTTTAGATCTCTTTCTTACCAAATGATTCTCCATTAGTTCCGGTCTTTTATCAAACCTTGTTGTCAGCATTTGTCATCAATTTTCTTTTACAATTCAACATGGTAAACATGATACCCTATTTCAAGTCACTAATTAGCCAGCTGAAATAGGGGGGCATTTAGCTACCCTAAAATTTCATCACTCTTAGTATGAATTTAGGTGACTTTTTTATTTCATCTAACAATGTGGTTTTGTAGGATGTGGTTCCTAACGTTGTACTGCAGATACCATTGGGGGCTTCGTTCAACATATTATGGACATCTTCTTCTTCCCATGAATATTTTTTTTTCTGTACTTTAGCTTGTATATTCACGTAGTGTCATATGACTGCTAAAGTGGGGCTAAATGTAGCATCGTAAATTGTACAGTGCCCTTAATTAGCATTCTACAATTTCGTGCCTAGGTTAGCACGCACCTTAGTGTGTTGCATTTTTTATTTTAAATATTCCTTTAATCATTTAATTGATTACTTTAATTAAATCTAAATTCCTCTCTTATCATTCTACATATTATAACATTGGGCCCTTAACCCTAAGTGTGCCCCTTTTTTTATTTTATCTTCTTTAATTAATTAATTAAATAAGTCCTAATAAGGTCCTATTTTGACCTTCAAGGCTCGATTTTGAATATCTAAACACCTTGGATTGCCACACCAAGCTAGGATTAACTTTGTAATCACGATTCCTAAAATTTGGAAAAAAATCAGCCGGACCATGGTGCTACACCATGGTCCCGACTTTTTCTCCCAAAATTTAGAGATCGTGTTTTGGCAATATTATAATGTTTAAATCTTTCTTGGTGCAAAATTATAACAATTCTACGTCGGACTATGATCAAATCTAAAGTTAGGGTTTCATATATATAACCTTCCATTTCCTCATTTGAAGGATTGACAATCAAGCAATTGAAGGAGACCTCTTATGAAGTGAAAGTGTAGGTTAATGTGAAGTTTACAATAAAAAAATTCATCATCAATCAAGCCTTCATCAACCTTTTTCATCATCCATGGAAGCTTAGGAAATATTGAACAACAATAAGGAGATCATCGATGGTTGACTGGCTTGTATCTCTCCCTCAGGGTTTGGTATGATCTCATGTTAATTTCATGTCTCTATGTGAATATTATACTCTACATATCATTCATTTTCAGATTTACATTATTGCTTTAGATCCATATTGCATTTGTGATTTGAAGTATTGACATTATGTTCATTTAGATTCCTTTACTCCAAACATAGGGTAGAGCTCTAGTTTGCATTTTAGCTCATTAGGATCTTACAAACACATGAGATTCTCGGGCATAGGCACTTTTCAATACTCCATTGCCTATTTGTGGAGGTGGAAATCACCAAACAAGAGGCTTGAATAAGGAAAAACCCTATATAGCCACCCATACACCATTTTTTCAGGTCACAGGTGCAGTTACCCGATTTTGATGGACTTGCAAACTTTTGGGAAGCAAGAATTTGTAGGTACAGGTCCAAATCTAGAAGAAGGCCCTATATAACTGGGACTAGGGTGCCTAGTACCCTAGTCTAGGACCAAGGTGCGAAGTACCTTAGTGCTCTGCATTTTTGTGCATTTTTTGGCAGTTTAGTCTCTAGGGAACTCAATTTGTAGACCTCCAGATCTTAGCTCAGTACAGTCTCTGGGACCAAGGCGCACAATGCCCTAGTCCTACCAGTTTAGGCTCATACATTTCACTAGCTTAGCTTATCATTATTTTACATTAGACTCATTCCCCTTTCATAGAAGAAAAGGAATAGAAACCCTAAACATATTCCTTGCCTCTCTTTCACAAGAGGAAGTCAAAGTGAATCATCTCCTTAGGATCTTTTGTATTCCAACATATAGAGGAAAGTGGGTTTAGGTCCTAGTTTACTTGATCCCATTTTGCTCTACTAGCATACCTCTTAGAGAAATGACATGTTATACGTAGAAAAATGACATGTTATGTTTTTTGAACTTTCTTTCCTTGATGCCTTTTCTTATATCCTACAAAACTTATTTCCTCTAATTTTAAGTTTCTAAGATTTCCTTTATCAGGAAGCATATTCTTTCATTCCCCTAATTTTTCATATTTCAATCTTTCAAGATTCCTTTTGCCACATGCTTACCCTTATTTCCTTATTTCCCCACCCTTCAGGTTTTGTATTTTTCTTTCTACCATATGTTTCTTTATATTTTCTAAACTTGCTAGTTACCTATTTCTAATCCTTTAGATATATACCTGTTAGTTTATTCTTTTATTAAACCCACTAATCTGACATGTATTTCCCCTCACAAATCTACTGAATTTTCACTCCACTTTAAACTATAAGAAAACTTTTTTTGGTTGATGATCTCCCCACCATAGGATGGGTGTTTTTGCTTTTTTTCCTATTTGTGTTGTTAGGCTAAATAGTTTATCTCAATAACCCCAACCCTAGTGGGATTTCAATCTCTCCACGTGTGTTCTTTATTTCATCAAATCTACCAAATGAGGACGAGTTTCAATGTGAGTCGTGATCAATACAGCGTGATATTTGATTTAACGGAACATTCAAGAATATGTAAGAAAGTTCGTTTTGAAACGTTACATCTCTCCGTTGGCTCCACATAAAAATCTGACACGTGTATGGGTTATCGCTTAACTACGTGTTCCTCCTTTTACCCACCCAAATTGCTTATTCGTCCTGGCCCAATTCTCACCGTCCAAAATAAACCCCAAGAACATGCCATCCTCTTCTATATAAAGATGCAACAAACCACATTATCAACTACTAAGTTGCAGACGATCAGTAGCAGTATCTAGGCCACATTGAACAATTTATAGTTGCAGAGATATATATCGTAAACTCCTCGAGGGTCTCGTTGATGGCAGCCATGTCTTCAATGATGTTGAAATCTCCTGCACTGCCCAATTGCAGATCAATTCAAAGAAGTTCCGTGGGTCACATTTACAGAGTGCCACTCAAGAGCCTCCGAGTCAAGTGCATGTCAGAGGTTTGCCATTTAATCCTATCAACTTCATCATTCCAGCTCACTGCCTCGTAATTATAGTGTAAATTCTTGATAGTCTGTTTTTTTTTGCAGGCGGATTCAGAGCCCAAAGAAGCGTCCCCAATAGCCGACACTGCTTCTCCACCTACTTCGGCAGCGCCCACACAAACTCCAACCAGAAGTTCCACCACACCAGTCCCTCCAAAAAAGGCAAGCACCTTTCCGGATGCCTAAATTCCTCGCTAAAATAAAAAGACTGTTGATGTGGACTTTTCTAATCCATACGCTTCTGTGTTTGTACAGGTCAGCACGAAGTTTGGCGACGTGTTCGCATTCTCAGGGCCAGCGCCAGAGACCATTAATGGAAGACTGGCGATGGTGGGGTTCGTGTCGGCAGTTGCAGTTGAGTTGGCAAGCGGAGAAGACCTGCTGACTCAGCTGAGCAGTGGAGGGGTATCGTGGTTTGTTTTAAGCGCCGTATTGTTATCGGTGGCGTCACTGGTGCCCATGTTTAAGGGAATATCAGCGGAGAACAAATCGCAGCCAATATTTTCGTCGACAGCAGAAATCTGGAACGGGCGTTTGGCTATGATTGGCTTCGTCGCGGTGGCCGTGACGGAATATGTGAGGGGTGGTCCTCTTGTATAATTGCTTCCTATCTCCAAAACTCCAAGAGTTTAGGAATATGGGAGAAGAAGTCCATACATAGGAAGATCTCGATACGGTAATCAGGGAAAACCCCAAATCTTTAATCTGAACCCTAATGCTGCGGGAAAAATTAAGGTTTTATTTGGGGAAATTAAAGAGAAAAAATGTAATATAGAGTGTGTTCTAATTATTGGGACAATGTTTGTAGCTTTGAAATTTAATAAATTTAAAATAATATATGATACTAGAGAGAATGTAAATTTTAAGTGATATTCAATTAAATTTTTCAGTTTATAAATATTGTTATTGTATTAGTTAAAGAAAATTGTATCAATGTGATAAATCAATCTAATAATTAAAATTTAAATAAGAAAATTGTGTAAAAAAGTGATTTCACAATAATTTCAAGTATTAATAACATTTTAAAGGGGTTAAATTCTATTAGGCATCTTCCTTTATATGAAAATTTAGATCATACTATAATGTTATTATCTCTATTAATATATTTCCTTATCAAATGTGGAAGAAAATAAAATGCATATCTCCTTTTTATTCACTATTTGATGATAAATTACTTTTTAAGTGGTTAGAGTTTTCAACATGGTCAAATCCATTTTCATACCTTATAAAATGATGGGTTCTTTTTTATATAACTTGTAGGACTAGGGAGGTATCCTAAAAAAGAATGGGGTTAAACAATTGAAATGAAAATACCTCAAGTTAAATTAGTTAAATTATGAAACTAGTTGAATGTAGTATATTATTTCTACACTTTTTAACATATAAAGCCTTCAATCAAGCACCAATCATTGATCATAGATGTTCAACCACATTCCATAAATTTAGTGAAACTCTACAACCTTCACTTTCTTAAACAAATGGTTAATTTTTAATAAGATAATAATTTTAATGGTTTATGTAACCAATCCTTGGTTTCACATTTTGGCCAATTATTTTTACTATTATAAAAAGGGGCCTAGTGATATATGTACATATAGTTTGATGTACAATGTGGGAAGAATAATTTTAAGGCATAAACTTATATAATTAGACCTTAACCATTTTATAGAGGAAAATTAAAGATGATGGCAAACATAAAGTGAAGAGAAAGCGGCTAGGAAAATAGAAAGAAAAGAAAACTATAATCTACATGTACAAGTTTTTCTAAATGTAAGCATTTTATATAAACACAACACTTACAAATATGTCATTAATGTTTTTACTTGAATGCATAATGTATATAACATAAATCTCATGATTCTATTTATAAGTGAATGCAACAAAGGGGCATGTCACCATTATACATGTATAAATAGTCACTCATTGCATTAGTGACAACATTCTTAATTAAAATCAATTAATTTATGTCTATAGAAACAATAGATCCTTAAAGACAATCTTTATGATTAAAAAATTACCACAAGCTACAAGCTTTATCCCGCCATATAAATCTATATAGGAATAAATTTATCGATCTTTCGTCATCCTATTTCTTTCACTCTCTCATGTATTGAGATATAATACATTTAAACTTCACAACCTTAGGTGTGGATAATAAAGGTTAGTATAATCAACATTATGGTCATGTATAATATATTTTCTTCACATATAAATGCCACTCAAATTTATACTTTTTTATTATTACACACAACATAGATTTCACATGAAAATTCAAATTAAGGACAACATTAATGGGTTCTCTATGTGCCTAAATGTGAGTGTGAAATACTATTTAAATGATAAAATTTTGTATGGTTTAATCGATAAAGGATATAGAGGTTTGGTGATAAAGATCTTTGAATGAATATATGTAAGAGGGATACAAGTAGAAGAAACCTTGAATTCTAATGAAATACAAAGGAGTAAGGAGTGGGAAACTCGAGATCAAGATGTGAGGATGTTGAGCATATTAGTTGGAAAATTTGTCAAAATGTAGGGAGATGGAGGGGTAAAATTATGGAAGCATATGGAATAAATATGGAGGGGTAAAATTATGGAAGCATATGGAATAAAGATGGAGGGGTAAAATTATGGAAGCATATAGTATAAAGATGTGGGATGCAAAGATGACAATTGAATAAAATCAATGTAAGAGCAATATAACATGAAGAAATATTAATGTTTTAAATTAGGACTTAAATAACCTAGGAATAAGGTGCTAAGGGAGAAGCTCATAGGAAAGAGAAACCTTGAAATTTTATAATTGGGACTGTAAAATATTTTAAATACTCCAGTGATCAAGGAACACAAAGGTACGAAAGTCAAAATATCTTTCAAATGGAACAAGTGGGCATTGGGGCTAGTGATGCTTTATATGAAAGTTTTGGATGAACAAAAGATATCAAAGCCTATTGGGGTTTTGATCTCCAATATGCAAGGTGAATGGGAAGGTGTAGGACAATAGGTATAATGATGAAAGAATGATAATATGGTAGGGATTGAGATTTGAAAATATCAAATGTAATAATGAGAGAGGGTCAAGAGTCTTACAAATCCAATATTAAATAAAGAACACACGTGGAGAGATTGACATCCCACTAGGGTTGGGGTTATTGAGATATACTTTTTAGCCTAACATCAAAAATAGGAAAAAAAGTCAAAACACCCATCCTATGGTGGGGAGATCATGAACCAAAAACTGTTTTCTTATAGTTTAAAGTGTAGTAAAAATTCAATAGATTTGTGAGGGGAAATATATGTTAGACTAGGGGGGTTTAATAAAAGAATAAACTAACAGGTATATCTCTAAAGGACTAGAAATAGTTAACTAGCAAGTTTACAAAATATAGGAAAACATATGGTAGAAAGAAAAATACAAAAACCCAAGGGTGGGGAAATAAGGAAATAAGGGTAAGCATGTGACAAAAAGAATATTGAAATATTGAAATATGAAAAACTAGGGGAATAAAGGAATATGGTTACTGATAAAGGAAATTTAAGAAACTTAAAATTAGAGGAAATAAGTTTTTTAGGATATAGGAAAAGGCATCAAGGAAAGAAAGTTCAAAAACATAAAATACATGTAAGAAATGGCTTTGGAGCTTAGAGGAAGAGGTATGCTAGTAAAGGAAAGTTTAAAATAATGTCAGACAAAAAATGATTAAAGGGGAGTCATTCATGGAAATCTCTAACCAGAAATCAATATGGGAAACTGATAGACCTAACATAAAGAAGAGGATAAAAGATTATAAATGGATTCCATGATTTCACAAAATAATAGGGATGTTTATGTAAGGGCCTTATCATGAATAATGCACATTTCGATCTAATTTGATCAATATAGTCTATCCAAACATGTAGAAATATAAAAGCATTATAATCAGGAGCCAAGATAGGGAAAACCAAGATTTATGAACAAAGAAAAGTTAAGTTCAATACCAATCCCCATACTCAGCTAATTACTCATATACCTACACAACTATCCCACACTTAATCTATGTAGACACACATGCTAATAAACTCACTCTAGCAGTATAATTATTAGCCCTATCCATAAATCATTTTCAACTATTTCTTATCCGCCTTGATTTTACCATTCCCATGTCCAAATTCCCTCTTTTATACAAACTATTAATCTTGTACCCATATATTTGAACCTCAAAAGTTTAAAATTCACATTCAAAATTTTAGTTTACTTGATCCTATTTATTTCTTGTCAAGATTCAACTAAACACACATTAGATGATTTATTGTTGTAGCATAGTAAACCATACCCCTTTACAATTTCACAATCAATGCGCATCCACTTTCGTGATTGTGCTTGACGTACCTGATTCATATCTACTAGTTCTCAATTTTGAAACCATTTTTGAAAACTTGATGCAATTACCTATTCATGACACCTTTCCTAGCTCAAATTCGTAGGGATAGGGAACCCGATACCCCTAATCGAGTAGTTTGTCCCGAAATATTAAATCATGAACATCAACTTCACAAATATCAATAAAGCACACTCCGATGTTGACTTCCTCCTGAAAATTAAATTTGGAAGTTTTTAAGTTACACATAAAAACAACCCCCTCTCGCATTTTGAACTCGTATCAACTCTAAATCCTCTTGAGAACATCCTATTGAGCATAATCAAGCAAATCAAGGAGCCACGAATTCAAGAAAATGAAGGAACACCTTCCCAAAGAAGGTCCCCCAAAAGAATCGTGTTTTCATAGAAGGAAAATAATAGACATCCATGCGGTAAGGTCCTCACCTGAACATGATGTAGCTGCAGACCATTATTCAGAAACCCAGATGCAAATAGTCTCTATGTTAGGTCTAGGCCTAGGAACTTTCCAATAAGCGTAGATTGCAAACTAGAAGAATTCTTGTACACCCAAGGATCAGGGATATAAAGAATATGGAATTAGAGGGCCAAAAGATCCACACTTTGAGGAACAATAGTGTCCATATTATAAGAAGAAGAGGAAGATCCAGTAGAAAGAGCCTCCTAAGAAAGGACGTGGAAGAAAGCGAAATCCTCAAAATTTGAACATAGCAGAAGGGGGCCCAATCGAAGGGGACCCAAAATTGACCTCCAACATAAGCTGACAGGGAATAGTTGGCAAAACTTCAAAAGGGAGATAAACTGCAGGAGGGAAGTGTGAGGCAGCCCCCCACACAAGTAACAGAGACGCACCAGGGGCAACAAGAGGAGAGAGCAATCCTCTACAAAGCCTAAAAATAGAAGGCAGGTTGTCACCCAAAGAACCCAGCGCAGGCTCAGGGGTAGATCTAGTCAAGTTTTGGAAAAACTCATCATCAGGATCAAACTCCCAAGGCTAATCTTCAGATACAGCACTCCTAACTCCAACAAAACTGGAGTCCTCGAAACAGAGACCATGACTGCCATAGCAAGGAAAACCAAAGGCTCTCCAAGCTCCCCTCAAACCATTCAAGAAAGCTTCAGAGCAGGATGGGAGGGAAGCAGAATCAACCTCTACGCCTTCAGGGAAAGCAGATGAGGAACAACCAAGGATAGACTGTGCAATAGGAGTGACTGCCACCTCTCTCGAGCACTTTATGTCACCCATAATCCGTAACCGTGCCTCCTAGAGAAGATCCCAGAGTCTGATATCTAAATTGATGAATAAATCTCTCATGTTAAGAAAAATATTAATCCAATTAAATATGAATTAAGAGGATTCTAAATAGGAAAACTTGTAAATGAAAAAGCATAGCTATCATGGTAAGTATAAAGGATACTTCAACTATTTATATCGTTATCATGTGAAGAATTAATATTGTCAAAAGTTTAATAATTGCATCAAGGACTAAGGACTAAGGAAGGTGGAATAATATCATATAAAATAACATCCCTAGATATATAGCTAGAATATAGGGTCATCTCATCATAATCATAAGTTAAAGAATGGGAAGCTAGAGTGCTCAAAGGATAAATATTGTCATGCATGTGGAGTAACAAAACAAATCTAATGAACAAGCAAACTAATTATCCAAAATATAAGGATAGTTGATAGGAACTACTATAAATGAAGAAAAATCAAAACAATGATGAAATAACACCTACGTAGATGACATATTCACATCCATCAAATAAAAAGACATATAGCCTAGCATGAGGGGGATAAAATAAAATATAGTATATGAAGAAATCAAAACTAGTAATACATGTATGAATAGAAGATAAAAATAAAGGTCTATGAGAATGTAATCAATGATATAACCATAATGTCTAATCAAGGGATGGTAGGGTAAAAATGAAGGAGATATCATACTATAAAACTCAAAAATGTAATACAAATAAATCAATCATGCATTGATATAGAGTGTATCAAAACCTTATTTGGATTTTAGGCAAAGGATAGATAGTCAAAAAAAAAATGAAACCCCATAGTTTTTTACTCTAAGACTAAACTCCAAATGAGTGTAAGATAACTCTGGTTCACAAGAATGTAAGGAACATAAATATTTTCCTTAAATTATCTAGGACAATGAGAATAAATGAAATCATTAAATCAATAATTAATATTGATAAAGGAAATGAGGCTAATAATTTTCATATATGATAGAATGTGATATTTAAATTAAATATTATTGATGGAATAATATTATTCTTCATATTAACAATCAATTTACCTTAAGTCTGTTGTGCTTCATGTTAATTTTTTTTTTCTAGTTTAAAACTAATAGAGCTCTTTTTAATATACATACATGGTCTTAAATTTTAACTATCTATTTATATGGTTCACATCTATGTTACTATGACAAAATGTGTGTTTTAATCAAACTTCCTTGAGAAAAAATTACAATAGCAGCTCAAATTACTAAAAAACTTCCTTGAAAAAACTTCTACTTGTAGGAGTATTCCTAAGGAATCCCTACAAGTCCTTTGTCTTATTTGAGTTCTCGCAACTTATTTTATTTATTCCAAATATGTGGAATATTAGATTTCCCCCTTACGAGGATTGCAACATTTTGCACACAAATAGGATGATAGATGGCATCCTTAAACTTGAGAGTTACATTTTCAACTCTTCTCTCATCTCTATATATTTGAGGTGTCTCTCTCTCATTTTTCTATGAAAGCATTTTGGTGCTAAGATCAATCTCTATTTCTCTTATTGTATTTTCTTAGGTTTTATTTCATCTTCATAATCATGGGGTTTTTTTCTTTTCTTTTTATTTCTTAGAAATCTCGTGTCTCCTTCTTGGATTATGATGTGATTTCTCTTGGTTTTGGCTTTCCATATTTATGATAATATTCTACCTTCAAATATTTACTCATTGATTAGTTCATTTTTGGAATTTTATGTTATTTTCCTTTTAGTATAAAACCTATGTTGAATCAAAACCTCTATATAATATATATTCCCATCCATAAGACAAAATTACATGCAATAATATAAGATGGGGGGACCAAATGAAAGAAAGAGTAGAATAAAGTAAAAATTGTAAGGCATGCATGAATAAAAGGTAATTAGAAATGTCTATGTGAATGTAATAAATAAAATAACCATGATGTAGAATAAAACATTGAGTGGGTAATCATGAAGCAAAGATCATACATAAAAGCCCAAAATCTAATGTAAATAACTAACGATACACAAGTATAATTTAGATACAATCTTATTTATATTTAAGACATTGGGTAGTTAGTTAAAAAATTAAAGATGAAATCCTAATGTAAGTATTAAACTCTAAAGATAAACCTTAGGGAGTGTAAGATAAGTCAAATTCACAAAGATGGAAGAAAAATAAATGCATTCCTTAAATTATCTAAGGTAATAAGAAAATATGCAATCATTAAAGAAATAATTAATCTAGATAAAGGATATGGTGCTAATCATTATCAAATAAATAAATAAATACAAAAATTAAAATAATTGGATGTAAAACTTAGATCAACAATTAATTATGGGAGAATATTCTATTGATTATAGCGGGAGAGTGTCCGAACACTTACACACAATAGCCAACTGGTGGAAAGAGATGGGTCTCACAAGTAGTGAGACAACCAAAACCTTAAAAAGACAAACATTTTTTAAAATAATAAGCTTTGTATTGGAGCAACGAATCAGGGTAGGATAGTTACATCAAAATAACCAAAACATACAACGCTTTTATTGGACCTTGTAACCCAAGATTTGTGCCACCTTGGGAAAGAAGGAAACATAGCCAAGGAAAAGGAAATCCAGGTTTTGAAAGGCATCCCAAACCTTTTACAAAAAATAACACTTTGCACTACAAAACATGTAGTCAAATAATAGAAGAAAAGAGAGAAGACAAGGAGGTTTTCACAAGAATGTTGTGCTTGATGCTAATAATTGATTTTCCTTGATAATGTAGTTCTTGATGTCAATAATTGACTTTCCTTTGTTAAAAAAATTTAAGGTTCTTTTTTATGAAGATATTTGATAGGCCTAAATATTAAATATCTATATCTCTAGTTCATTATATGCTTGCACACTTGACGCTCATGAGTATAAACTAAATGTTTTTTTCTGTAATGTGCATATATTTCGTTTGAAAAATTATTGCACAATATAATTCACTCTCCATGACATCGATATCCAAGTTGATGTAGGCATAGGTGGTGTTTATAAAAATATTCTGAAAATATGTTCCTCAAAATCTAATATACAATAAAGAAAAAAAGTTTTATGAATGAAGAATAAAAATCTATGGATCAATGATAGAGAGAATCAAGATATACAATGCTACGAACCAATTTCATGGATAAATATATCACTTAAAATCTAATTATAACATTTATAACAAAAATAAGAAATAACTCAAAAAATAAAGAAAGGGAGCACACGTGTTGTATTTCCATCATTAAAATACCAAAATATCTACACAAACAATTGATTTCTAAGTGTTGTTATCAAGAAATAGTTAAATTGATATATATTTCTTTCTTTTCTACATTATAAATTTATACATAGACACTTTACAAGTGTATTAAATTTACAATCACCATAGGTAAGTTAAAGTCATAAACTATCAATCATCTTTATATATAATTGAATTATTTACTCATGATTATTGTTGATCAAATTTTACATTAATTTAATTTTTCTTTTTAACTTTGATTCTACTACATTATAAAAATATGCATCTTGAATAATATATCATTACTGACATTTCTTGGTCACAAGGAGACCCATACAAGGTGTCATGACTAGTACAACGACACACACGATGACATCACCAATGCATCAAGCATGATGACACAAAGAAAAGGGCTTCTTTAATCATGTGAAAGGTCATTGTTACCTTTGTGGCACCAACACCATAATTTTATGAATGGCCTACCAATTGAACTCATGTGTTGCATAAATGTATACAACTAATAGACCAAATATTTTCCTAATTGATCTTCCACACCTTTTTGGCACTCCAAGATGCAATTGCTAATTTAATTTAATTTTATTAGCTTTGTTCCTACAAAATTATTAAAATATGCATCTTGAATAATATATCATTATCGACCTTTATCATTCAAACGAAGACCCATACAACAAGAAAAATGAAAAAGCTAGAGAGTAAACTGAACGGTCACAATGACAGAGCGCGTGTTTTAGTCAACTCCCCAGAAAAACATTCACAATAACATCTCAAATTTTTGTCGCAATAACAACTCAAATTACCAAAATATCTTTCTATACTCGTTTCCCTGAAACGCTGTAGGACAAAGCAAAGTTTCAAAATAATATCAAACTGAAATTCGAGTGAGCTATGTCCACGTTAAGTGGGCGAGATATCGGTAGAATCTTCACGTTGAGGAGGCGAGTAATGTGTGGAAACTTCACCTGAAGAAACGCTCTATTTGCCCAATTTATATATTATTTAAATGATGTGCACAATTTTATGTGATATAGATATGAAATTCAGGTCAGCACGAAATTTGGCAACCTGTTTGCGTTCTCCGGGCCTGCGCCGGAGATCATCAATGGAAGGGCGGCCATGTTGGGGTTCGTGTCGGCCATTGCAGTTGAGGTGGCGAGCGGAAGAGATTTGTTGTCGCAGGTGAATAGTGGAGGACTGTCGTGGTTTGCGTTAACTGCAGGATTAATGACGGTGGGGACACTGGTGCCCTTGTTCAATGGAATATCGAGGGAGAGCACGTCGCAACCAATATTTTCATCCACAGCAGAAATGTGGAATGGGCGCTTTGCTATGCTAGGCCTCCTCGCATTGGCCTTCACTGAATACGTCAAGGGTGGACCGCTTGTATAAACACCTTAATATCTATTTCTATTTAATCATAAGCTCCAATATTGGAAGCTCTCACATGGCATGACATGTTCCAGTGGAGTTTTCTTGTACTGTTTAGCATGTCATACAGTTCAATTATACAAAACCTTGTAAATAATTCAATCTTATACTATAAAGAAAGTCTGATTTCAACTACTAGGGCGCGTAACTATATTTTTCTGGTAAACAACAAATGCAATGAGACTTCTTAGCGTTTAAATTTCTAAAATGATAAAAGATAGTGGAAATGGACTAGAAGAGGAAGAGGAGGAGCCTCTGCCATTGTTGGCTCTCAATCATGTCTCTCTCTCTGCAGATCTGTGGTGGAACCAGTGGAATTCTATCAAAAAAATTTGCAGTTTGTGGCCATCAAAAGACAAAGGTGGAGCTTGGCAAAATCCTGTTCTTCATTACAATTCTGTTTTGGTGATCTCTGTCTTTCTGAATTACAATATCTTCAATATATATGGTACTGCTTGTAGTATAATTGTGGTATATTTCTTAATATAAATTCCTATAGCTCACTCCTTTCTTGGGAATTATACTTCATAAATATCTGTACATAAGATAATGTCATTAATTATGGAGATCATCCATATTTTCTATAATATCAAGTGCTATTTTTAGTTAAAAGAGTTTATCGTGTGTTTGGTGAACCTCAAGATTATGTATCTGCACTAAAAATAGATTATTAAAAGCTTCGAGTACATTTCTTTTGTATGCAGTATTAAGCATGTAATCTGAGTATGAGATTTCAATAGGTCATGGCCTATGGTAGCACAGGGTAGTTATTTCATTTGGTGCTGGAACTCTGAGATATCCATAATGTGGCATTTTCTCAGAACAAATGACCTCAATTATTCTTCAAATATTGAAATGCTATTTGGCTCAAAGCAAAAATTTATCATTATCATTATAATCTACCCTTTCATGGATATTTCCAACTTTACCACAATTTATCATTATAGTTGTGGTATATTTCTTAATACAAATTCTATAGTATCATTATAATCTACCTTTCACGGATAAATAATCTTGTAAAAGGGATCTAATTTAGGAATTTGTGCATGGTTTTAGTGTGTGTAATTTAGAAATACTGTAGATTTAAAGCTTTTTTGCGGTCAAACTTAATAATGATCTGGAAACAAGTAACAGTGACCAGGATATTTGCAATCACCATTTCACTTGCCATTACCTATTCATATAGTTCCTAAGATAATTGCACCATTTTGATTCAGATATAATAAGCATATGCAGAAAAGCATAAGTTGCCTAGAGTAAGTTTAAATCTGTCTTGAAATATTTCCTCGACCACGACAATAGCTAGATCAATAGCTTTGATGCACTCTCCATGTCTTTCAACTGCAAGCTGAAAACTATAAGCATCAGGAAAAATTAATTGCCTGGTAAATAGTAATTAATGATCTATAGTAGGATTATGAGAGGTGATAAGATGCAATATTTTCAATATTTCCATACATTCTTCAGTCAATAATTAGGGTAAGAAGTGATATACACTTGATGATAAATGTCCATACATCAATACAAACACTCCCTAAGAGATGCTTACAACAAATGGTCATGCTTATATTCATAAAGTGGCTCATGTTCATAGAAAGTTGTCTAATTGCATGTTTTCTATATGTATGCTTCCAGGATAAGGATTTACAAGGGTACTCAAAAAATTGTATCTTAAGGTGAAAAAAGAATCCATGGCAGCTGGCATTAACCCTAAGAATATATTTTCCCTTGTAATATTTAGTCTTTAAAGATAGGTATCATGTGTCTGTACTATTATGAATTATGATCAATGCAAAACCACATATGAGATATTTTCAGGCAACTGGAATAGCACTGGCTATAAGAGTGGGGATCCCTTATGGGGGATTTGGTTTGCCCCTAACACTTTTCCTAATAGTGGAAAATAGACAAATAGGAAAGTGGAAATGGAAATTATATCGTTACATACTCTTTAGTTGAATGAGGAGTGCCTTGGAACCTTATAATATCATTTCTTGTTTTTATATATTTTAGGTGCAAGAGGAAGCAATTATTGAAACAGATTCTTTCAACAAATCTTCTTCTTTGACCATTTCCATAAAATTACCAAGGTCCAAAATAAGCATGAAGTTCCACTTCTCAAGATTTAAACACAATTTAATCTCATTGTATGTATTACTATTTACTCGGTCTTAGCATTGTTATTCAACAATGCTTACAGCCTACTTCAACAAGGTCATTACATAAAGTTATAAATAACAAATAACAAAAATATGAATAAAGTAGTGTGTGAACAAACCTAAGAAAGAATTTCCATCATCATGAAAAGGCTCCAAGAAACTTGGAAGAATTAGCTCTATAAGATTTTAGAACACCCACTAAAATCTTTTTGCAGAAAGGATAGGTGTACAATGAGCTTGTATGTAACCATAAGGAACTAGACTATAATTCAGGTATCCCTTACTTCTTGGGTACCTTGTCATTTCATTAAGAGCCCTTAATGAGGTTAAGTCAAATCTTAAAGATGGAATAGTGAAAACATTCTATTGTTGTAGAAATATTAAATGCATGATTGTATAGATGTTTATATTCTAATTTATAAGACATCTCTTATCTTTTGTATCTTTGATATATATGAATCTAGGAAATATAAAAAGTGTTTTTTGTAAGATAAATGAACATAATTGAGAACTTTTACAATGATTTCCATGATAGATAGAAATGACTTAAATTTAAATCTCGTCTAAGTATACCTAGATTACAGGCCTTAATTGAAAAGTGAAAACATTATATTGTGAAAATGTTTTATGAACTCTACACAGAGTCAGAGATCATTGTTCTCTACTATGAACACATATGTACAGACATGGAATATGTTAACTTTAAAGGAGTATTAACTATATACTAAGACACATCTCTTCTTTTGTATCTTTAAAATATGCAAGAATTATACTAGGAAATGTAAAAAATATTTTTTGTAATGTGTATCAAAACTTGAAAGAGGCTTTAGATCATAGGAATGAATCAAATTAAGAATTTCATATGCACAATCCTAGAATATTATGCTTTGCAATAGATTATTACAACCCATTCATATTATGATTCTTTCTAGCAGGTGACAGGTTTCTCTTATATTTAGTACACATAGCAGACAAAAGATTCATGAATACTACCAACAAGGAAAACGTCAACCAAAAATGTTGGTATGAAAGTTATCAAAGAGTCATCTATAATAGGAAAAATACAGTGTCGTTGAAAATAACACTTACGAATTGATATTATATTTAAATCATAACAATCCACTAATCTGGAATCTGCTTAATTCATAATGTCATTCAAGAATCAGAACATATCAATAGTTAGCTCAAGCTGTAAGAGAAAAGAAATAGTTAATGCTATGTGAGAAGAAACTATGGTGATCATCAAGGGGAAGGGCATGGGATGGGAAGGGTGTGGAATATAAGGATGACTTTTCATTAACAAAATTCTAACCTTAAATTGAAGTTATACCATAATTTAACCTGACTTGCTATATGATTAATCTCAAATAGTGGTTTACAAGCATTATCTTGTCAAATTTAATAATACTAGCATTGATGATATTATAGGGAATTTTTGGGACATACACTTAAGGAGTCATTGGAGACCCTGGCTTCCCAGTAGTTCTAAGCTGGCAATCTAGGCATGGTCTTCTACGAAAAAACTTGCAAAAGGGAGCTACAGTTGAAAAATATAATAGAAAATTGGATGGGAAAAAAGGTAATCTATTATTTTTATGATAGAAGATATAGAAGAGAGTCAATTTGGTACTCTTTCTAGTACTCTAAAGAGATCTCTAGCAACTTAATTCAAATTAGGATCAATTTGCACTTAGAAGTGTCAAACCAAAAAACCCATCTTCTAAAATGAAGGAAAACCTTACCGAAGAATGAAGGTCCCTCCAAAAGAACTCTACTACTAAATATATGGAATTGAAGGAAAATAATAGACATCCATGCGAAAAGTCCCTCACTTAAACATGATCTAATTACAATCCATACTTCAGAAACCTAGATGTGAATAGTCTCTTTGTTAAGTCTAGGCCTTAGGAACTTCCTAATGGGCACATATTGCAAACTAAAAGAATTATTGTACACCCAAGGATCAAGTATAGAAAGAACAGGGCATTGGGGTGCTAGAGGATCCATACTCTGGGAAACAATAGTATCTATATTCTATAAAGGAGAGGAAGATCCAATAGAAAGATCCTCTAAAGAAAGGATTTGGAAGCAACAAACATCTTTAAAATTAAAAATAGCAGAAGGGGGGCCAATTGAAGGGGACCCAAAATAGTTGAAGGGGGGCCAGTTGAAGGGGACAAACCTTTAGAAGGAGGAGGAACTATAGGACAAACATGTAAGCCACACCCACACATAGATAGTAGAGATGCACTAGGGGAAACAAGCATAGAGAGGAATTCCCTACACAACGCAAAAATAGAATGAAAACTGTCACCTAAAGAACCCTACATAGGCTCAAGGGTAGATATAGCACCAAGAAACTAAAAATATAGCTAGGTTTCCAAAAACCCATCATAACGATCAAACTCCCAAGACACATCTTCAAATACAACAACCCTAACTCCATCAAAACTAGAGTCCTTAAAAAAAAGACCATGACTACCATAGCAAGGAAAGATAGAGGCTCTACAAGCTCCCCTCAAACTATTCAAACAAAATTTAGAGAATGATGGGAGTGTGTTAGGATAACCGGTGGAGAACTAAGAGGGGTGGGGGAGGGGTTAATCAGTTGTCAACAGATTATATCAATTAATCCACTTTACAACCTTAAACTAGAGCACATAAACATTAAATATCAGAATAGCAGAAATAGATACCGGTAGAAACAGATACCGGTAAGCAATACAACTTAAGAATGAAACAGATAATCAACACAATGCAACCATACCACATAACACCATGATTTATATGTGGAAAACTGAGTAAAAGGAAAAACCATGGTGGGAATCCTACCCACAATTAGATGATACTTTTGCAGAGAGTATGTGATACAATGAGGAGCCTACACATGCAGGAAGGCACGCTACCTAGAGCGCACTGCTCATTACAAAAGAGTCTCACTGACTACAGAGAGGTTAAAACCACCTCAAGATAATTGGACAATAATCCAAAGAATAAACTGCTAGAGATAGCATCTACCATGCTTGATTACAGTCCCAGTTAAGCTCAATACTGGAGGCCTTTGACCTCTTACATTAACCCAATTCGATCTTCAATGATCAACCTACTCCTTCACATATGATATTTCATTCCACGACCATGACATGATCTATAATGAGATCTTACACTAATTTATACAAAGCCTAATGCCTAAACCAATTAGGTCGGCCACCTAAAAGATATTATAATAAGATCATTACATATATCCACATTACAATGATATGCCATGTCAGCTTAGACCAAAAAAACAATAACCAATCCATAAAACATCTCGATAACGTGTAGAGAACATGTTAACATGATACCAGTCCATAACCTAGATATGTATCGGACCTAATCTAGGTCCACCACGCCAAAGCGATGTCTCCAACTAGTTGAAGCTCAATGAATGATCACCTTCCACATCCTAAATTCTATCTAGAAGCCGCACCAACACCATTTGTGCATCCTGACAAAGATTTTAAATAAAAGATCTGCTGGGTAAAACCTTAAACCTTTACTAGTATAGGCTTACTAGAGTGTATGATAGCATCTGATCACCAAGTCAATACCAACTGACTAGAACATGCTCCAAAAATATGTAACACATGAGACCAAACATACTCCATTGATCCAATCATACCGAAAGTGTCCAATAGATAGTTCCTTTTGCCAGTAACCAAAACCTATCCACCGGTAACCAGAACCTGTCTATCGGTAACTAACCATAACAACTAGTGTTGACATCAATGACAAAACATCAATGCAACACATAATCAATTCCCAACAATCAATTCTTTCATAATGCCAACAATCTCCCCAATTGGCATTGATGGCAACACTAGATGTGAAAAACATCTAAGTACCAAGAAATGCCAAACAAGTCTCCCCCAATGGAAGACAACCAACAATCTCCCACTCAAAGATATAGCAATGAGGTTCTGAAACAATGATCAAAATTCCCCTGTGAATAATATCTTTGTAAAGCTCTGAACAACTTCTAAAGTTTTTTGTTTCACATCAATATCTCTCCCCCTTTGACATCAATGCCAAAGATATGACATAAATATCAAAATTCTGTGAATCTCAAAGCTGACTACCCGCCTGAGTAGTAGGACCACTACATCAATCCAGAGTAAAGGATAAAGTTGTTGATCTATACCAGAATGATGCACTGCACAATCACTTGAGTCTCTATCAGAGGGGTAGATACCCCTAACCTATCTCTCAAATATTCAAATGATTCTTTAGACAATGGTTTAGTGAATATGTCTACAATCTACTCTTTAGTGTTCACATAAACCAATTTGACTTCCTTTTATTCCACCTTGTCCTTCAGAAAGTTATACTTTATTGATATGTGCTTAGTCTTAGAGTGAAATATCGGATTCTTACATATGTCAATAGTTGCAAAGTTATCACAATAGATAACTACCGGTTCACTACAATTTACCCTGATATCCTTCAACATTTGCTTCATCCACAAGACTTGAGTGCAATTAGTTGTTGCTACAACATATTCAGCTTCTGGAGTAGATAAAGAAATGCATGACTATTTTTTGCTAAACCATGAAACTAGTTCCTTTCCAAGAAAGAAAGCTCCACTAGAAGTTCTTTTCCTATCATCAGTATCTTCTGCCCAATCTAAATTTGTATATGCACATAAAGTGAAGTTATCATCTCTAGAATACCATAAGCCATATTCTATTGTTCCTTGGAAATACGAGAATTACCTCTTTGCTGCACATTCATGATTTTTTTTGGATTACTTTGATATCTTGAAACAATACTTACTGTATTCATAATATCTGGTATAGTCTGAGTTAGATATAACAAACCACCAATCATATACTTATACCTTGTTGAATTTACCAGTGCAAATGTCTCTTTGATAGGTAATTTCTCACTTGTCACCATAGGAGTACTTATCGGTTTGGAATTATCCATACCAAACTTCTTCAACAATTCCCTGAGATACTTAGTTTGACAGATAAAAATCCCTTTGTCAGTTTGAGTAATTTGAAAACCTAAGAAAAATCTCATCTCACCAATCATGGACATTTCAAATTCATTTTCATATTATTAAACAATTCCATGCACAATTTATCTTCTCCTCCAAAAATGATATCATCAACAAATACTTCAATAATCAAAATATCATCATCAATGATCTTATAATATAAATTACTATCAGCACTACCTTTAGTAAAACCAAGCTTCAAAAGATATTTATCCAACCTTGCATACCAAGCTCTAGGAGCTTGTTTCAATCCATATAAAGCTTTCCTTAACTTGCAAACCATATCTTTATCATTTGTCAATAAAAATCCATTAGGCTTCTCAATGTATACCTCTTCCTCAAGTTCACCATTAAAAAATGTACATTTAACATCCATTTTAATAGACCTTATAATTCTTATATGCTGCATAGGCAATAAATAGTCTAACAACTTCAATTCTAGCTACAGGTGCAAATGTCTCACCATAATCAATTCCTTCCATTTGAGAATAAACTTTATAAACCAATATAGCCTTGTTTCTTACAACTTGACCATCCTCATTTAGTTTGTTTCTAAGAACCCATTTAGTTCCAATAACATTCTTATATTTAGGTCAGGGAACTAAAGTCCAAGTCTCATTCTTCTCTATCTGATCTAATTCATCTTTCATTTCCTTTAACCAATGTTTATCTTTACAAGCTTCAATAAAAGATGTCGGTTCAATTTGAGAAAGAAGACATCTCTTCATTTGCTAGTCTTCTTCTTGTCATAACTCCCTTGTTTCTATCTCCAATGATTTTGTTTTTAGAATGATTTAACCTTACATACCTTGGTGTCTTCTGAACTTTACGTTCACTGATCTGATCATCAGTCACAGTTGAATTTTTTGATTGTACTGGTGTAATTGTCCCAGAGTCCTATATCGGTTGAGGCATTGTCGATTTAGTTATGATCATTTCCATTGTCGGTTCCCTATCCTATGATGTGGATTGATTTCTGTATTGGTCATCCACTTTCACATTTGCGCTCTCCACAATTTTTTGCAATCTTTTGTTATAACTATTATTCCCATCTTGGGGCAACTCTGTATCAGTTCATCTTATCTTCTTTGAAACAACGCGACAAGCCGCATTGTCTCAAAGAGGGGCAAAATGTAGACACCTAAAATTGTCCAGTCTAATTAAATAAATATTTTATTTATTTAATTACCTAAGCCTAATTCTTCTATTAATTAAATAAATCTTTATTTATTTAATTAATTCATTTATCCTCTTCTAGCCTTATTTCTCATTTAAATAAATACATTTATTTATTTAAATTATCCTTTTCCTAAATTAAATAAATATTTATTTATTTAATTATCCTACTTATTCTATTAATTAAATAAATCTTTATTTATTTAATTAATTCATTAACCTTTTCTACCCATGACACATGTCATTCATCTCTTAATTCATACACTACCTACCCCTTTCATTATTTTATTATTTCCTTTACCTACCCTCTAATCCTAGCCGACCTCCTTTTTACACCTCTCAATCTTATTTATCCATTTCATATTGTGTCTTCTATTTAAGGAGATGCCTTCTTCATTATCAAACCCTAATCACTCATGCTAATGATCTTTCATGCAACTTGCTACACTACGATCCTACTTGCAACCACATTCCGTTCTTTGTTGAGCTCTTGTGCATACAAAAATCTGAGAGCAAATATATCAAGCAAGATCAATGGAGATAGGAAGAATGGAGATCAAAACCCTATTGGACATGTGATGGTATAATCTTTGTGATTTTGTTTTATTTTGCATTGTCTTAGGTAATCTTCATATGTTATGGTGGATCTTTGTTGATTGTTAGGCTAGGGTTTAGTGGTTGGATTCATTTAGCCTTTCAATATTGTTATTATTGTTATCCATTTTCACCATGAACATTTTGGCACGCCCGGTGGGACTCTTGTCCCTTTGCATTTAACATTTTTGTTGCAGATTTTGCATTTTTGAAGTTGCAGATTGGACACTTTTCGACAACATTTTAGGTATTTCCGCGTCTGCGAGCATTCGGATCGCGTCTCTGAATTTCAGAAGCGTCTGCGGGATCGGGAATCACGCCTGTGTTTTTGCCAAATTTTATTTTGCAGGTTTCTGGAACCGCGTCTGTGTGTCTGAAACGCGTCTATATTACATCTGATTGCGTCTGTGTCCTGGAAGGGCGTCTGTGAGTTCTGAGCGCATCTGTGAATCACAGAATCGCGTCTGTGTCTGGTATAACTGCGTCTGTGTCTGGTATAACTTCGTCTGTGTTTTCTGTTTTGAAATTTTTCAATTTTTCTTTGATTCAATTTTTCGGATTTTGCGCTTAGGGTTTCAGATTTGGTTTATTTTTGGACTAACCCCTGCAGATCTAGCTAACTAAGTTTGTGCAGCTTGTTTTGGGAGCAAAAACGTTTTTGTTGAAGGCCCCTTTTTCACAAAGTCTTTTTGGGTCTTCTAAAATTTACCTAACTTGTGTTCTTGCAGGAAGGGGTGATCATTTGAAACAACCCAAACTACTAACAAATTTTGTTGCAGGGCCTTGGCTAGGGTTTTGTAATTTTGTTGTGTGCCTTGTTTTCATAGATTAGCAAACACTTATATTGGTGCACTAAGATTGAATCATTGTCTTTTGTGTCTTGAGCAATAGGCTATTTTTGTTTAATCTTTAGAGGGCCTGTCTTCCCATGTGGTCATTAGGACTACTAGTGAGAAGAGAACGACCCAAGTGGTAGCAAAAGAAAAGCCATCTTCTTCCAAGCCACTATAATCAAATGTATTCATGGTGAAAACTATGAATAACGTGTGCTGATTAGTTCATACCGACACTATGTCTCCCCATAAACCCGTTTGATCAAATTTATTTGATCATTTGTAGGGCGTAACCCCTACTGGCTGGGAGCCTTCTGTATTTACAGAGCTGAAAGTGCCGCATGTATGGCCACACGAGCGGATGCCCTTACTAGCACCATTTTGTTTTAGAGGCCCAAATCCTTCTAGTTGTTGGGGCAGGAGGTCGGACCTCTAGTAGCGGCCCACACACATACAGTTCTTAGTAGAGATACAAAGTTCGCCATGGGGAGTTTTCATGGGGACTGATGCTTGGCTGACCCGAGAAGTGAGTGCTGAGGGTGGAGCCAGTGAGGTCAAGCATCTAAGTATCCGCTCTGAATAGCGTAGCCTCGGGGGTAAAACCCCATGTGGGATCAACAACTATTGTCTTGGCCAGCCATAAGAATTGTGCTTGACTTATTTTAAACATTCAAAACATTCAAGACCAAACAACAAAACATTGTGTCTTTTGTGTTTTCAAGTGTATGCAAAACATTTTACATCAAACAACACACTTTTCTTGGAGTCATTTTGGAGTCTAAACACTTGCAAACATTGAGTCCTCATCAACATTGTGTCCTCTTGTCACGAAAAACAGTCAAACAGTCGGATTTGGTCACAGCAAAAACAACTTCATAGATTGAAAAAATTGCACGAAATTTACAGAAACGCGTCTGTGTCTGTTCTAACCACGTCTGAGTCAGCTAAGCACGTCTGTGAAGGGCAGAATAGCATCTGTGTCTGTAACAGCGTCTATGTCAAACAGAAACACGTCTGTGTCTGGGAATCGCATCTGTGAAGTATACAGAAGCGTCTGTGTCCAGGATTGAAAATTTCACAGTCCAGCAAACAAAAGAAATCAGTTTCGGAATACTTGAGCTTCCTAGGTTGTTTCTTCAGGTTTCATCTAGCATTCAACCTGTCCTTGGGTCTCATACAGTCCATCATTGCTTCACATCTCATTTTATATTCATACTTGTCTAAACTTGAGTCAAAAGGTCACTTGCTTGTCCTCATCATACTTTGTCAACACACTACATACAACAACACTTTGCTAAGTGGTCCCTCATCAAGGTTTCTTACCTTTGGGTCTCATTTGGTCTTACTTAGAGTCAGGGTCAGCTTACCTCATCAAGAGAAACTATCCTCTCTTTGGAAGTCACACCTACTCTACTACATACATACTTGGTCTTACACTTTGGACATTGCAAGTACACCTCAAGATTCATTTACATTCCATACAACTCTTGGTCTTCCATACTCTTTTCATTTTTTATCTAGTCTCTCACATCTTGGTCAAACACCTAGTTCATGGTTGAAACCCACCTTCAAAAATCTAGGAGAAAAGCTAAGGAAGCTCAAGAATCCGCAAACGTGAGTTCTTATGAGTATGACAATGATTTATTTTTCAATCCTGAGCACACTACATTGCCTGACATGGATGTTTATAGAAACATTCCAAATGTGGAAAACATAGACACTACAAACAACAATGCTACACACAATGACAATGTGGACAACTTTTCAATACAATCAGCAGATATAGAAGAATCCATAATGAATCCTCATTTCAATAGATTGGTTGAAGAGATAATGAAGAGGGATAGACAATACTTCTTACACATGATGGCACAAAGTGGAGCTAAAATACCTCATGATTTTGACATGTCTCAAATAATGGAACATAGACCTTTGCAACAACCTCACTCCAATATGGATCAAAGGAGGCCTAATAGTGGGGGAAATAAAGGACCACATATGGTACCTGAATCACCATCAGCTTTGCTTCAAAAACCAGAAATCCCACATACACACGGTCAAACATATGATACTTACCTTCAAAGACCATTATGGAAGTCTTATGCAGATAGATATGCTCAATCACATGCTCAAGCTATGGATCAATCAAAACAAGTGGACATTCAAAGGCATACTCAAAATTTGGACACAAGGAAACCTCATGTCAAATTTGGGGGCAACACAATAGAACATGACATGCCTATAGAATATGGTATACATGCACAAAATAGATATGGGGTTCCTCAACATGAAGCTATACCAAGTGCTCCATATATGCCGCATCAATATAGACCTCCATATGGACATGTCTATGATCAGTATCATCCATACATGCAACAAGCTCCTCCTCAAATGGGTGTTTCAAACACGGGGTATGTTCCAAGAAATAGATCTCCTCCCAAGAGTAATTCAGAGCAACAAATAAGAGATTTACAAAAGAAAATGGAGGACATGAGTACACCAAAACCAACATACACTATGAGAGATATATGTCCTTATCCATTTGATAAGAGCATCCCAATGCCTCCATTTCCTGCACACTTTGTGACACCAAAATTTGACAAGTATAGAGGAAAAGGAGACCCCAAGGCACACATAAGACAATTTTTCACAGCTTGCATTGAGGTAGTGGCAGAAGAAACATATTTGATGAGGTTGTTCCCGCAGAGCTTAGGAGATCAAGCTATGGAATGGTTTTCTCAATTACCTCCCAGTATTAAGTCATGGGGTGATCCAGCAGAGGCATTCATTCAGCATTTCTCCTACAATATAGAAACAGATATCTCAGTCACTACTCTATGCAATACTAAGCAAAAGGAAGGAGAATATTTTGCATCATTTTTACAAAGATGGAGAAATCTAGCTAGCAGATGCTCTTGTGAAATCCCACATAAACAAATGGTAGAAATGTTCACTCAAAACGTTAACAAGGATATTGGCTATGATCTCAGGAAAGCTTGTTTGTCTACATTCAAGGATGTTATTGAAAAGGGCCTAGCAACAGAAAAGGTCTTAATTGAACAAGGAGTCATTAAGATATTCAAAGAAAACAAAGAGGACTTTAAAGGAAAAGACAAACCAAGATTTTGGAATAAGAACAAGAATACAGTTAATGATGGTGTTGTTGATGCCAACACAGTGAGACCCAAATTCGTCTTTTCGGGATCAAGTTCTACAAACAATCAAGTATATACTCAAACAACTTCCAGATCATGAAGGAAGTACACCCCATTGGGAGAACCACTTGAATCAGTCTTCAAAAAGCTTGTGGCAAACAAAGTGATCACAGTTCCAGATTTTCCTCCATATGAACCAAAGGTTAAGCCGAATTGGTGGAATGATGATGAGTATTGTGAATTTCATAAGAGCAAGGGTCATAAGATAGGAAATTGCCATCGACTGAAGAACATTGTGCAAGATCTCATTGATAGAGGTGACATTGAGATTGAGGGACATTCATCTAATCAAGAACATGAGATGTTTAAGGAACCATTCCCAAAGCATGACAAGGGAAAAGGTAAAGCCATAGATGATCAAGCCAACTATACTAGAGCACCTTACAACTATGACACAACTATCAACCACATCTCGATGGACAATCATATCTCTACTATTACTATCAAGAACAAAAATCCTGAGAATCCTCCTCAGAGACCCAGGATTGTTCTAAGAGGTGTGGGGTCGTCGTCCGAGTCTACCTCTGAATGTCATGTTACAACTCGTCGAGGTAAGATTACTTTGCCAGGTGCTTCCACTAAAAATGCCGCTTCTTCATCAACCAAACCAGAGTATGACCTTGTAGAATAGTTAGGGAAGACACCCGCGCTCATCTCCATCCTTGAGCTATTACGCATATCTCCCGCACATAAAGCTATTCTTGACAAAATCTTGAGAGACACCGCCATTCCTACTGATCTGAACGTGGACCAGTTTCAAGCCATGGTGGGATACCTTTCCATTCCACATTCCCTTACATTCACAGAAGCCGATGACGCATCTGTAAGTCAGCCACATAATGCACCATTACATATTGAAGCCTTCATACACAAACATCAAAGAAAGCGAGTCCTGATAGATGGAGGAGCTGGTTTAAACATTTGTACATTGAGCACCATTAAACAATTGGGATATTCTAACAAAGCTGTGAATTCTACAAATCAAATCACCATCAAGGCCTATGATGATGAAGAGCGTTCATCCAAGGGCACAGTCACCCTACCTCTAAGAATTGGGCCAGTCACAAAGGATGTGGTTTGTCAAGTCCTAGATCTAGATCTCACATACAACATATTGCTAGGACGTCCTTGGATTCATGAAATGAGGGCAGTCCCATCAACATATCATCAATGCATTAAGTTTCCTCATAATGGAGTCGAGGTAATAGTCAACGGTGATCCAAATCCATTCATATATTGCAATAACCTGAGATCACATACTGAGACCATCATTCCCAGTAATCGTGAAGTTGTTCCTTCTTCGGCATACATTGACCCTGAGTCATTGAAACCTTCGACATCAAAACAAGGTGAACTTAAAGGCAAATTTCAAGACAAAGGCATGGGAGAATACACTCTAAATCAGACAATGTATTTACGACAAGTCATGAGCTCTCCAAAAGAATATGGAAGGCCACATCCTAACAAACAAATCTCCATCATGGCATTCAAATGGGATCCTACTACCTTTCAAAGATGGGGCGAACTGGAAGAGGAAAATTTATACAAAATGCTTTACAAAGACATTGAAGAGGACACACAAGATCAGATCAATATACCCTGTGAGAAATATGGCAAAGGCTTCAAGATTCTACAAAAATTTGGGTATGATGGAAAAAGCCCTCTTGGGTTACGCAAAGAAGGCACTATGGAGCCCTTACAACCTGAATTGACTGTAAAAAGGGAACGCTCAAAGGGACTTGGTTTTCTGACTTCCAAGATCCACACTAAAAGGACATAAGAGGCATCACAAACCAAAGTTGCCAAAGTTCAACTATTCCACAGATTCCAACGAATGGGAATGGGGTTCAGACAAATCCTCCAGTGACTATGAGCTCACCGAGACATTCAGAGAGCCAGATGAACCCACAGAAGAAGAGGAATTTTACAAAAAATTCAGAGTTGATCAAGAAACAACTCATAAGGATTTCCCACAGTCTTCGTTTCAAGGTCTTAGGTCGAAATCAGATAGGATGAGGACACCTGTCCCAAAATGCGCTAATAGTGATGACAATTTGGATTCACTCACGATCGAAACTGATGAGGAGAGTGCCATCGATGACCTCGACGATTGCCTCGATATACCCGAATATAACCACATCTTCACTCTTAGCCCTACAAACTCCGAAAACATTAAAAGCCTTCCCCTTGTTCACCACCAACTCATTGACTAGGATTATGAAGGACTAGCACAATTTGACACATTTCAAAATGACGAAGCTGTTATTGACTATCTGGGCATACGAGATGATCTTCCCCTTGGGGACCACAAAGCAGGATATACCATAGAACTCAACAACGTGGCATATTTCGGTGAGGGTGTCGGACCTTCCAGTCGCAAAAATGTGAAAATAAGAACAAAACAAGGGTCTTATGGCGAAAACCACACTGTGGCGCTATCTGACTCCAAAAAAGTAAAAAAAAAGGACGTATCTGAGGGCGAAAACCTCTCTGAGGCACCCGAAGATGGAAGGCTCGACATTCTCCCAGCATCATATGAGGAAAAATCATCTATGTTGGTAGAGGAGACTATCAAGACAAACATTGGTACAGAAGAGATTCCACACAACATATTCCTGGCTCATTCCTTGATAGAGTCCGAAAGATTAAAATTCATAAGCTTCTTCAAAGAACGACAAGTCAACTTTGCATGGTCATACGCTGATATGCTTGGACTAGATCCGGATTTGGTAATGCATCATTTGACAATCAAACCGGGGGCAAAGCCAGTGAAACAGAAATTAAGAAAAATGCATCCGCAAGTAGCATTACTAGTCAAAGCAGAGCTGGAGAAATTACTGGATGTTGGATTCATACGCCCAATTGATTATCCTGAATGGATCTCCAATTTAGTACCTATCAGTAAACCAGATCGCAGCATCAGAATATGTATAGATTTCAGAGATATCAACAAAGCTTGTCCGAAAGATGACTTCCCATTACCAAATATCGACTTGATTGTTGATCTCACAGCAGGTCACGAAATGTTATCTTTAATGGATGGGTTTTCTGGTTATAATCAAATCAGGATTGCACCCGAAGATCAACACAAAACATCATTCACTTGTTCGTGGGGAACTTTCTGTTGGAATGTCATGCCCTTTGGGCTAAAAAATGCAGGTGCTACATATCAAAGAGCAATGACCACTATCTTTCATGATCTCATGCACATAACTGTGGAAGATTATGTTGATGATCTCTTAGGTAAATCAATAGACAGAGATACACATTTGGACATACTTTCAGTCATCTTTGATCGATTGGAAAAATACAAGGTAAGATTAAACCCCAAGAAATGTGTCTTTGGAGTAACCTCTGGGAAGCTCCTAGGATTCATTGTGTCTAAAAGAGGAATCGAAGCCGATCCAGCAAAAGTCAAGGCTATCTTGGACATGTCGCCACCCAGAAATATCAGTCAACTTCGATCCTTACAAGGGAGACTCCAGTCTATACGAAGATTCATAGCACAACTTGCAGATAAGTGTAATCCTTTTCAGCACCTACTACATAAAACTATCAAATTCAAATGGGATGATAACTGTCAACAAGCTTTTCAGACGCTCAAAGATTATCTTTTGAATCCGCCAGTTCTGATGCCACCAGTTACAGATCAGCCTTTGCTACTATACATATCAGCTACTCCAACAGCACTGGGGGCACTCCTAGCACAATAAATAGCTGACGGCAAGGAAAAAGCAGTATACTATATCAGTCGCACATTGGTGGGATATGAGCTAAACTACACACCGATCGAGCATGCATGTCTCGTTGTGGTCTTTGCTTCGCAGAAATTACGCCACTATATGCTCACTCATAAGACTAAGTTTATTGCAAGAATTGATCCACTAAAATATCTTTTCAACAAAGCTACACTTACTGGGCGACTGGCCAAATGGGTAATGATCCTGAGTGAATTTGACATTGAGTATGTGGACAGAAAAGCAATAAAAGGACAAGCAATCGCGGATCAATTAGCAGATGCTCCCATGATAGATGATGCTCCTCTAAATTTAGAATTTCCAGATGAATCCATTCTAACAATATCACATGCAAAGCCATGGCAATTATACTTTGACGGCTCATACACACAGCATGGGGCAGGAGCTGGTATTCTCTTTATAACTCCTCAAGGCGATTCTATACCAAAATCATACCGCTTATCATTTCCTTGCACTAACAATATAGCGAAATATGAGGCATTAACAACTGGATTACGAATTGCAGTTCAGTGGAAGATCCAAGAACTTCGTGTTTTTGGGGATTCTCAACTTGTCATCTATCAAGCAACTGATGATTACCAAACAAAAGATGAAAAACTAATGCCTTACAAACAATTGGTAGATGATTTGAAACAACACTTTACAAAGATAGATTTTGAGCAGAATTGTGCTGCAGACGCCATGGCTACAATTGCTTTGCTAATTGATCTACCGCAAAATGAGATCTGCTATGAGTTCCTGGTAGACAACTTGTTGGTTCCTTCATATGAGATCACTCCTACTGAAATGATATGTGTTGTCGGTCCCGAATCCCAGTTATATGGTTCCATATTCACATACCTTCACGATAATATCTTGCCTCCTGATCTATCAAACAACCAACGCCGTACCTTTATTCGTCAATCCTCTCGATATGTCATTCTAGCCGATATCCTATACCGACGAGGTCTAGATGGCACTCTTCTTAGATGTTTAGAAAGCAACGAAGCTCAGATTGCTTTATGTGAAGTGCATGAAGGGATATGTGGTCCGCATACTAGTGGTCCTACCTTGGCCAAGAAACTCATCAGGACTGGATATTATTGGCCCAATATGGAAAAAGACTCATATCAGTTTGTCAAGAAATGTAAGCAATGTCAAATTCATGGAGACCTCATACATGCACCAGCACAAGAACTACAACCACTTGCATCTCCTTGGCCCTTTTGTCAGTGGGGACTCGATCTCATAGGCAAGATTCACCCTCCTTCTTCCAATGGTCATAAATTCATTATCACAGCCACAGAGTATTTCACAAAGTGGATTGAAGCCGTACCTCTCACACAAGTCACTGGGAAACAAATTGCTACCTTCATCCTGAACTACATCATTTGCCAATATGGTATTCCTGATTCCATTATTACTGATAACGGGCGTCCATTCAAAAATCAGGATGTTCGTGAACTCTGTGAGCGCTTCCATATCTCCCATCGTTTCTCCACACCATATTACCCCCAAGGTAATGGCCAAGCTGAGGCGTCTAATAAAACAATTCTTAAAATCCTCAAAAAGACAGTCGACGACGCTCGCCGTAACTGGCATATCCAACTCAATCCTGCACTTTGGGCCTACCACACAAGTGTTCGCACACCTACAGGAGCTACACCCTACTCACTTGTCTACGGCGCTGAAGCCATCTTGCCTATTGAGGTCGAGTTACCTTCTTTACGGGTCTCTTTGCAAAACATCATCAATGATGAAGATTACAGGGTCTCTCGCTTACAAGAACTAGAACTGCTGGATGAACGGAGATAAACTGCTTTTAATCATCTTAAGGCTTACCAACAACGAATGAGTCATAGCTACAATCACAAAGTCAAACCTCGCACATTTGAGATAGGTGACTTGGTTCTCAGAGAGAACCCCAAGAATCAGCAAGACAGAGATAAGAAGGGCAAGTTCGAACCAAACTGGCTGGGTCCTTACATCATCACAGTAGTATATGGCTCTGGGGCATATCAGCTCTCAACTATAGAAGGTGAACCTTTGGAGGATCCTATCAATAGCATGCACCTTCGCCGGTTCTACACATAGCTCATCAGAGTATCCTAATTCAAAAAATACAAAAAAATTATTAAAAAAATTAAAAATTAAAAAAAAAAAAGAGAAATAATTTCGTCTAATGGTGAAAACCACTTTGGTGGCGCCCTGGGCAAGTACCATGGTGAAAACTGGGTCACCAGCACCATGCGTAGAGACATTTCTCCTCCCTCCTTCAGGATTCACTTTCATCCTTTCACTTCGCACACACTCACAACCTATTCATCCATAATAAAATTACCCAGTCCCATCATGGCTTGTTATTGATCTACCTAAGATTGGTTAGCCATTCATAATAAATCTCCCTTTTCACATCCCTTTCCATCCATAATAAATCTGATCCTATCTATGGCTAAGGCAAAATCCTACGTCTAGTGATGGGTGTGGAACTGAGAACATCACATGTTTCAAGGAGTACAGTTTCTTCCAGCTTCCTTCAGTCTGTCCGCACACAATCCACAATAAAGCAACATTGGCATCACAGATCCGCAATAAAGTTTCGTCTTCTCCACAATAAAGTATCAGTTTCATGGATTCAATCAGTTTTAGATGAGACACAGCAGCAACAATGGGCTTCAACAAATCAAATATTTCAACAGACTCAGACAACATTATGGTTCAGTGCTATCTATCCTTTTTTGTGAAAGTGAACATTGTGACCACAATCAAATAAGACTTATACAAGTGACAAGAGACACTAAACTTGAGGACTACAGTGGATGTTGGTGTCGAGTCTTGGTTTTCTTTTGATTTCATCTTTTTTGGTGACATGTCTTTTAGCTTTTCCGGGATGTCTTTGACTAGAGATTCTATCTCCAAGATGTCTTTGACTAGAAAGGCGAGGATGGGGTATCGTCACCTATTTGCATTTGCTATCTGTGGATTGTCTCTTAGTAAGGCTATGACTTGTCCAAGGATATAAGGGCACTATGAGTCTAGTATGAACTGGGGCATTCCTTGTTTGTGACTGTCTTATCTCCATGCAAACAGGTACAATGACTTTCTGGGTTGAACATATGCCTCGATTGTCATAACCTACTTGCCATAATAAAGCTCAATGATGATAATGGACAAGAAGCTCTTTCACTTTCATATCTTCTGTCTTTCATCCCCCCTTTCTTGATTGACTTCCATCATCCTTCTCGAGTCCGCGTAGCCTGCTATCACATGACTGAGTATAATGACACACCAAAAACATTTGCATTTCATATAGTTACACCTGCATTTCCACATATAAGCATTTCACACATACCTATAGATATCACAATTGCATCACATCCTACACACAACACTTGTTAGCATAATTTACATTTGCATTATCATATTCATCTGCATGACATATATTCACATTTGCATCATGCATCACATATAAAACATAAAAGAACAAAAATATTGCATTGTGTCATATACATATTTGCATCCATATCATAAGCATCACATAAGAACATCTCATCACATAGGTACACATGCATATAGCTGCCGCAAAAATGAATCATCTCTCATATATAATCAAATGTGTCATGATACAATGATGTCAAAAGAATCATATGGCTACAAAATCACCCGCAGGTGTCTACAATACAAAAATGGTATATATACTGATACAAGGGAGCCCTCTATGGCTATGATGAACTCCCTCCCTCGAAGCTGCCTGGCCTCGACGGATGTTGAGCTATAGAAGGACCCACTCCAGGATCACCCTGCCTATCTGGTGGTGGTGGAGGACCCATGACCCCACCACTAGATGCCTGCCTCCTCCGACTCCCTCCCGTAGCCGTCGCTGTGCGCGATGGTCTATGGAAGCTCCTCGTCCGCTGATCCGCTGGCACTGCACCATAGTACAGGTCCCTCTAGTAGGCGATCTCCTCTCCGGCTCGCAGCACATATGCGTAGCCTGCTCCTGTGTCCTCCGCTGCCTGTCTCCCTGCCCTTAGCGTGGTCTTAGCCTCAGTATAGTGCTGAATCGCCTGATCCCTCTCCCGCTCAGTATCCCTGAGCCTGGTCCTAAGTCGGTCCCTCTCCCGCTCCAGATCCTGGATCTCATCTGCCTGGCCCTGGTAGATCTCCCTGAGCTCAATCAGCTCATCCTCCTCTGGATCCCCGCCCTCTGCCCCTGCTTGTGGCTCTCCTTCTGCGGGTGCCTGTACCTGTGCCGGTCCCTGTACCTGTGCTGGTGCTTGAATGGGTACTTGTCTCTGTCCATGCCTAGGTCCCTGTCCCTGTCTCTGACCCTGCACCTGTACCTGTACTGGCACCTGTCCCTGTCTCGGTCCCTGTGCTCTAGGACCCTGTGCTGCTGGTACCTGCAGGGGCAATCCACCGCGACCCCTCACCACCTGGGCTGGTCCCTCCTATCCCCCCTCCCTCTGAGGTGCCACTCTCCTCTGCCTCCATTGCCTCCACCATCCTCATCATCATCTCCTCCAACCTCTCCCTCCAACAGCTCTCCCGGATCTGTCAACCGTGGAAATGGATGCTCTGCCCAGTAAGCTGTATACTCTGCATCCATGCCTGCATCCTCAATCTCCGGCCACATATCCCAGGGTAGGGGCATCATCACTGCCAGCAGTGTAACGGCCTGATCATAGGACAATAGCGGTCCGAACTGCGCCTGATCCCTGACTGTACCGGCATACATACCTGAGCCTCGTGGCATCCTCTGGATCCTGCCAAACTATCTGCCTACCCTGTCCACAAGCTGTCTCTCCAGTATGTAAGGTGTCCGCCCAATCAGATATCTGCTCCTGAATGTATAAGGCAGCTCCACTGCGTCATCCTCCCACTCCTCGCACCCCAGGTACGGCCTCCAGATGACCACATCAATGTCATCTATCACACGCCTCCAGTGCTCTAACCTGCCAATCCGAGGCTGTGAAGTGATCATATCATAAAGATGTACAAAGCTCTGCCCTTGACCTCTGCCCCTGAAGTGTATCGGGCGTGTGATAGGCAGATGATCGTATGCCCACACTTGTAGCAGTGTCACTCCACAACCCAGTCCCACTGATCCATGGTAGATGAACTGGTGAAGCTCATAATACAGATGTGCCAAGACACATGGACCCCATGCATACCTGGTGTGCTCAATCACCAATATCTCCAGTGCTCCTCCCCAGCCCACTGCCAACCCCCGTGTCACCCTGTCCGGACACAGGAACCCACTGATGGCTCCTCCAATCACAGCTGGCAAGGCTAACCCTGTTGCAGTCATGGTATCCCATGCCACGTGCCTTGCTCTCATCTCTAGCCCGGGATCTTGGAACACCCGTCTCAAAGCCTCCCTGTCTCCATCACGATCGTATGGGATCAGCTCTCCATCGATCGGTATATGCAATATCCTGTATACATCCTCGAGGGTCACTGTCATCTCCCCTATCGGCAAGTGGAAAGTGCAAGTCTCGGAGTGCCATCTCTCCGCCAGTGCAGTCAGCAATCCCATGTTCACCCGAAACTCAGGCACATACAATACGTGTCTCAACCCCATCTCCTCGATGGCAGCTCGGTCCTCAAATGACAACTCTGGTCGCAATCTCTGTGTGGACGGGAACCTCTCCCGTGACTCTAGCATAGGCAGATACTCCTACAGTCAAACAATCGAATCATGTCAGTTATCGTGGCATTCACTGTTTATCACAAAATACTACTTGCTATCTAAATGCATATGGTTATCTATCCTAGTGACACTCACTGTTCATCAGAAAGTGTTGCTATTTATCCTAGTAGTGCTCCCTATTCATCACAACGTACTACGTGTGTGACATTCCCTGTTCATCACAAAGTGTTACTCACATTTGCACTCCCTGTTCATCACAAAGTGCTACTCATACTTTGGGTACTCCCTGTTCATCACAAAGTACTCTATCCTGGTACTCACTGTTCATCACAAAGTGCCTTGATCTATCCTAGTCTTCCTAGAGGACCTGCTTGAGTGTATCCTCTCAGCAGCTTATCCAATCGACAGCGTATGTTCATCACAGAACTGCCGATTTGACCTAGAAGACCAAAACCTTGCATTTTTTGACATATACGCGCTTTTAACTCACAAACGTGCCTATTGACTGCACAAGCGCGCCTACAAAACGCAGACGCGCCTTCTGAACATAAACGTGCCTACATTATGCACAAACGCGATTTTGGAACCTAAACGCCCCTACAGGGCATAAACACGTCTGAAATGCACAGATGCGCCTGCATCAAGCACAAACGCGGTCCTAGACGCATATGCGCCTAGAACCGAATTGAATATCCAAGTAATAATCCTTCATTACATCTTGGATCAAACTTCCCAATTGAATCATCCCTTTTGATATAGCATTTACTTCCAAAAATTTTGGAATATTTAACAGTAGGTGTATGTCCAAACTATAATCGATAAGGGGTCTTACCAGTTTCACCTTTGATGTGAACTCTGTTAAATGTGTAGACTATTGTACTCACTACTTCTCTCTAGTAGATGTGAGGTAATTTGGCTTCCATCATCATGGTTCTTGCTGCATCCAAAATGGTTCTATTCTTCCTTTCCACTACTCCATTCTAGTGAGAAGTTCGAGCTGCAGATAATTGTCTCCTAATTCCATTTGTCTCACAATAATTGTTAAATTCATGAGAAGTGAACTCATCGCCTTGATCCGATCTTAGACATTTGATTTTCAGCCCAGTTTCAGTTTCTACCTTAGCTTTAAAGATCTTGAATCTCTCAAAAGCTTCGGATTTCTCCCTAAGAAAGGTCACCCACGTCATTCTAGAATAATCATCAATTATCAGCATGAAATACCTATCACCTTGAAAGCTTCTAGTCCTTGTTGGACCATATAAATCAGTGTGAATTAAATCAAGCACATCATTAGATTTATCATGTATGCTCTTAAAAGAAGTTCTAACTTGCTTTCCCAATTGACATTCCTTACATACCAGATTCTGAGGCTTCATAATCTTAGGTATATCTCTAACTACCTTTGTTGAATTGATATTAACAATACAATTAAAATTAACATGACACAACCTCTAATGCCATAGCCAACTCTCCTCAATATGAGCAATAAAACATGTCTTATCACCAGTGTTCAGGTGAAAGATATTACCTCCAGTCCAAGTACCGCTTGAAATCTCCAAACTAGTTTTGTTAATGATTTTGTATTTTCTGTCTTTAAACTAAAGTTGGAATCCCTTGTCCACCAATTGACTAACACTCAAAAGATTATGCTTTAAACCTTCTACATAATAGACATTATCAGTATTATGCTTGCCATCCAAAGAAATAGTGCCTCTACCTTATATCATACATGCTTTGTCATCTCCAAATATTACTTGACTGCCATTGTATTCTTCCAGGGACAAAAAAATTCTTTTATCTTCAGTCATATGATGTGAGCATCCACTATCAATTACCCATTCATCCTTGTCTTCAACTTTTGCTGCCAAGGCCTTTTCTTCATTCTTGATAGCCGGTTCTAGTTCATCTTCCTTCAAAGCATAGAACACCCATTCCTTTTCATTGTCGGATCCACTAACAAAATCTTCTATTAGTTCATCCTCTAGTTCTTTTGCATATAAGGCTTTCAAATCACTCTTTCCGGTAGATGATGATGATGCATGAAAAATAGGTTCAGACTTTGTAGCTCCAGAAGGTCCAAATTCCTTCAAGCTCAAAAGAAGATAATTTCCCAATCAGAATGTCTCTGTTAACTGAAGTGTTTTCCATTGTTCTCAACTCATTAATTGCATTTTCCTTCATATTGTAAGCCTCTAAAAGGGATCTCAATACTTTGGAAAATATTTCATCTTCACTCAGAGATCCTCCACAATATTGAATTCCCATGACAATCTCATTTACTCTTTCCATAAATGTAGTAATTCTTTCATTATCTTCCATCTTCAAGTTCTCATATTAACCATCAAGTTTAGTAATTTTGATAGTAGGATTAGCTTCATTCAGAGTTTGCAATTTATCCCACATAACCTTTGCTGATTATTTATCAGTTAATCACATGATTTTTGATCTATGAGAGCACATAAGAGGGTTTCTGTAGCTCTGCAATCATTTTCAATATTCTTGTCCAAGTCTATAGGAGCAGGATTTCCAAATATCGGATCATAAGGTGTATATCCTTTCTCAGTGATCTCCCAAATATCCTTTCCAAGACATTTAAGATGAGTTTCCATTAGGATCTTCCATATCCCATAATTTGTCCCATCAAGCTTAGGGATTTATCTTCTGAAAATAGTTGCCGGTGGATTATTTCCCATAGGATCTACCTCAAGTGGTTAAGCTTTTGCAAAAGAGGACCAAAGCTCTGATACCAATTGTTAGGATAACCGATGGAAAATTGAGAGGGGGGGGGGGGGTGAATCAGTTGTCAACGGATTATATCAATTAATCCATTTTACAACCTTAAAGCGGAGGACATAAACATTAAATACTAGAATAGAAGAAATAGATACTGGTAGAAATAGATATCGGTAAGCAATACAACTTAAGAATGAAACAGATAATCAACACAATGCAACCATACCACATAACACAATGATTTATACATGGAAAACCCAGTAAAGGGAAAAACCACAATGGGAAGCCTACCCACAGTCAGATGATACTTCTGCAGAAAGTATGTGATACAATGAGGGGCTTTCATATGGAGGAAGGCACACTACCTAGAATGCACTACTCATTACAAAAGAGTCTCACTGACTACAAAGAGGTTAAAACCATCTCAAGATAATTGGACAACAATCCAAAGAATGAACTGCCAGAGATAACATCTACCATACCTAATTACAATCCCGGTTAAGCTCAATACTGGAGGCCTTTGAACTCTTACATAAATCCAATTCGATCTTCAATGGTTGATCTACTCCTTTGCATATGATATTTCATTCCACAACCACGTCATGATCTATAATGAGATCTTACACTAATTTATACAAACCCTAAGGCCTAAACCAATTAGATTGGCCACCTAAAAGATATTACAATAATATCATTACATATATCCACATTACAATGATATGCCATGTTGTCTTAGACCAAAACAACAATAACCAATCTATAAAACATCCTGGTAACGTGTAGAGAACACGTTAACATGATACTGATCCATAACCTAGATAGGTATCGGACCTAATCTAGGTCCACCACACCAAAGTGATGTCTCCAACCAGTTCAAGTTCGACCAATTATCACCTTCAGCATCCTAAATTCCATCTAGAAGCCACACCAACACCATTTGTGCATCCTATCAAAGATTTTCAATAAAATCTATGGCGGTAAAACCTTAAACCTTTATTAGTATAGGCTTACTAGAGTGTATGATAGCATCCGATCACCAAGTCAATACCAACTGACTAGAACATGCTCCAGAAACATGTAACACATGAAACCAAACATACTCCATTGATCCAATCATACCAGAAGTGTCCAACAGATAGTTCCTTTTGTCGGTAACAAAAACCTGTCTATCAGTAACCGACCATAATAGCTAGTGTTAACATCAATGACAAAACATGAATGCAACACATAATCAATTCCCAACAATCAATTCTTCCATAATGCCAACATACTGAAGTAGAACCTAACTCTCAACCTTTTGGGAAAACAATTGAGGAATGCCTTAAGATGAGCTATGTAATAGGAGTGGCTATCTCCTCTCTCTTGTGCCTTTTAAAACTCATAATCCACAATCATGCCTCTTTAAGAAGACCCCAAAGTAGGATATATTCATCTCCATCCTCTTCACCGACTTTAACCTCACCATCACCAATGTAATAAGCATCAAGAATAGGATATGCTCTAGCTAGAGACTTTAGACTCATAGGGACCATCCAGGTCTTGAGCCACTCTCTAAAGACTATACTCCCCTACTAGGAATGCACTGAGGTTGCTATCTTTAGGATTATATAAAAATAATTATATAACAAGCTTGAGTTCTGTCGCAAAATTTGGCCTAAATCCTCGAGAAGTCAAGTGAATCCATATGGGATTCCTTCTGAGTATGCATTGAATTAATTTTAACCTTTCAATTAGTATTTGCACCATTTGATTAAAATACAAAGAAGCTTCATTTTAGAAGGTAACTGAGGATGGCGCATGTGCAAGTTTCTGCGGGCGGCTGAGTTAGGGCTTCGTTGCCCTAGCTCATGGGAGGCAGAGCTGCAGGCGGGCCGACAGGGAGCAGTTGGTGTAGGAATTGCGGGGGAGAGGAGTTGCAGGCAGGGTTAGGGTAGGCTTTGCGGGGGGTGGCGTGGGTATTTCGGGGGGCTGTGAGTGGAGGGAGGTCTGAGTGCGGCTTGGGGCTATGGGGGGAGGAGGGTGGTCTGCATATGGTTGGGGGTTGGGAGCTGCTATGGGTCATGGGTGGTTTAGGGGTTAGGGGTGTAGGTAGGCACTCCTTCTTGGCGCGCTTTGAGGGGGTAGCCCTACTAGTCCAGTGTTGCCTCGAGGGGCCCTTCGGGGTGGGGGTCTTTCTCTTACCTTAGTTTTTTTGCCGGAACTCCGATGTCGAGTAGTGGGGGTAAGGAATCGCATGTTCCTCCGGTCATGGATTTTTGTGCTGCTGTGGGTTCAAAACCCCCATTCCAAAGTATCAATACTTTTAACAATAACCTTTTCTCATCTGAATTGGGATTGGGGACTGCTGGCAGTTTGCGCATTATGAAGATTAATGGTTGCTTGGAGAGATGCAGTGAGAGACCGAAGCTGGTTATTCCTCTTGAATTAATTGCTGAAGACATTGAGTACTTTTCAAAACACTAGCTTTATTGCAAGTTTCTGGGAATGAGGGTTTTTTTGCAGTTTCTGGAAAACTGGGCGTCGGAAGGGGAAATAGAGATTATGATGCTGACAAACAACTAATTCATGGTTACCTTCAACTTCATGGAGGATCACAATAGGGTCTTTGAGGGAGGTTCGTATTTTTACAATCAGGTGGGGTTGTTCATCAAGCCATGGCATGCAGGGTTTAACCCATCAGAGGAGCTCCCAAATAGGGTTCCTGTGTGGGTTCATTTGCCTTGTTTTCCTATGGAATGCTGTCGGGAGAATATGCCACGGATGCTGGTCGCACTACTGGGGAAGCCAGTAGGATCCTCAATGCAAACCCTAGGAAGAAAGGTAATGACTTATGCTTGTATCTGTGCTAAAATTGATCTTAGTAAACCTCTGCCAGATGCTATAGATATGAGTGTGGGCTCTTATTCATGGGTCCAGCAACTAGATTACAAGACTTTACCTTTTCGGTGTCAGGTGTGTCATGAGTATGGACATTTACAGCGTAAGTTCCCTAGATATAAACAAATGGTTCACCAACCTCAACAATCGGCTCATAGTCAAGATAGGGTTGATAAAGGTAAAGCCTCTATGTCGGCCGAGGTGGAGGGTGCTAATCATTTTGTCTCAGTTAAGACAAGGAATAGGAATCAAGGACAAAAGAGGTCCTTACAAGAGAGACAGGAGGAAGATACTTTTAACAGATTTGAGGCCTTGGACGACCTTTGCCACCAAGAAGTGAACCCAGGGTTAACTCCTTTGGAACTAGGTGTGTCAAGAGGGGGTCTAGAAAGTGGTATTGAGGATTTTACTTAGGCCCTGCAAGTGATTGGCAACCAGCAAATGGAGATGGACTAGTCAGTAGGAGTCCAGCTAGGAATCACTTCAGGTTTAGAGGCAATTTCAGTTTGGGGGGAGGGCTCTCAGCTAGCCCTGAATTGGAACTGGTTGGGGCTAAGAGTAACAAGTCTTTGGTTCACTTGGGTCTGCATTAGAAGGACATCAAGAAAAGTGCTATAGAGAAGAACTCAAAGGTTGGGAGGAAGAAGGATTTGGGTAAAATCAAACTGATGAGAGAAAATTTTGTGGAGTCAGGGTCGGTGAAGACTTTCGATTCTCACTTTTCCAATCCTCCTAAATGATTATGATCTCATGGAATGTAAGGGGCTTGAATAGCAGCCCTAAACAAAAAGTTGTTCAGGATTTGATCAAGAATCATTCACCAGATGTCCTGCTCTTGCAAGAAACTAAACTCTTGGTGGAGAGTATGATGGGTCTAGCGCCAAAGCTTTAGGGGTGAGGTGAATGTTAGTGTATTGGGTCTGTTGGCTCCTCCAGAGGGGTGGCCTGTCTTTGGAACCCTTCAAGGATTCGCCCTGTTAGGTGGATGGCATCTAGATCTTCACTATCCGAGGTTGCCTCTAATCTGGAGACCAGAGATCTTATTTTGCTTACTAATATTTATGCTCCTACTGATTTCCAGGGCAAATAGAACTTATGGTCTCACATTTCATATATGCGAAGGCTGGCCCCTCTCCATCCTTGGATTATGGCAGGAGATTTCAATGCTATCCTAGAGTTGAGTGAGAAGAAGGGGGTTTTCATGCGGTTGGAGCCCTCGTCTCTCCTTTTTCGGGATAGGATTTCATTGTTGCATCTAGTGGACATTAAGCCTGGTAATGGTCTGTTCACTTGGAACAATAGGAGAATGGGGGAGGGTTGGACTGCTGAGAGGTTGGACCGATTTCTGGTTTCCAGTTTTTGGGTTGGTGGGGGATGGTCCACTAGTTCTGAGATTCTTGATTGGAGAGGGTTAGGCCATTAGCCTATCAAGCTGGTTTCTTCTTCGACCTGGGTTGCTCGCTCTCCTTCTTTCAAATTCCAACTTATGTGGCTTCAAGATCCTACTCTGCCTACTCTTGTTGAGAAGTGGCAGAGGAAGGGGAGGCTGACATTTGGTACAGCTATGTATACTTTTGCCAAGCAGTTGCAATTTGTTAAGTTCCAACTTTAACAATAGAATCGCCAAGGTTTCAGGAACATTTTTCATGCTAAGAAAGCAACCCAAATAGAGTTAAATGGTATCATTAGGGAAATCAGAGAGAGTGGTTTATTTGAAGCTTTGCTTAAGAAGGAGGAGAGGGTTGTCAGGGCCGTAGAGGAATGGGAGCTCAGGGAAGAAATTTATTGGAAACAGAGAGCCCATATTGATTGGCTTCAAGCGGGCAATAAGAACACGACTTTCTTTTTCAATTATGTGAAAGAAAGACGTCATGAAAACTCCATTCTTGCTTTGGTCAATAATAGAGGTGAGGTGTTATTATCCTTGTAGGAGATATCTAGGGAGGCTTTGCAGCATTTCTGAACCCTCTTCAATGAGGAGTATCAGGGGGAAGCAGAGGAGGAGAGTCAGGTTCTTGCTTGCATTCCTCCTCTTTTTATTGGGGAGATGAATGAGTAGCTTATGGCCCCTATATTTATGGAAGAACTTGAGAGGATTATTTTTTAGTTGAGGAAAGGAAAAGCCCCTGGCCTAGATGGGTCCCTGGTTGAGTTCTTTTAGGAGTTCTGGGATATCATCAATTTGGACTTACTGACAGTAGTCCAGGAATCCCAAAGGAATAAACAGATGCTAAGGGCCCTGAATGCTACCTTCACTGCGCTTATCCCCAAGTGTGAGGGGCCTGACAGGTTAGGCCAGTTCCATCCTATATCTCTCTACAATGTTATTTATAAGATAATCTCAAAGCTAATTGCAGAGAGGGTGAAGAATTGTCTTGGGGGTGTGATCTCTGAAGAAAAGAGCGGGTTTGTGTAAGGGCATCAAATTCTGGATGGTGTGGTCATTGCTATAGAGACCATTCACTCTATGGCTATCTCCAAGGAAAAATCTATGTTTATCAAGTTGGACATGGCTAAAGCTTACGATAGAGTTCGTTGGTCTTTCCTTCAAAAGATCCTTAGGGCTTTTGGTTTTGCTGAGGAATGGATTCAATGGTTTATGAGTGGAGTTACATCCACTTCTTTCTTAGTGATAATCAATGGGGATCATACCAAGCTATTTGTGGCATCTAGGGGCTTTCGTTAGTGGGACCCCCTCTTCCCTTATCTATTCATCCTCTTGGCTGAGGGCCTGGGGAGGCTGGTCAAACATAATGTCGGTCAGAAACTAGGGTAATGAATTGCAGCCGTAGTCTCATCTGCAATTTGTGGATGACACGGCCTTGATGGGACTTGCTAGGATCAGAGAAGCTATGAATCTTCATAAGGTTCGAGATGTTTACTTGGCAGCCTCAGGCTAGTTGATCAATGAGGATAAATCATCTATCACTTTCTTCAACACCCCTGAAGCTATTCAAAGGAGGATTTCTCTGATCTTGAGATTTCAAGTTGGCTCCTTGCCCTTGACTTATTTGGGTATTCCTATCTCTCCTGGTAACCCTCCTCGGGAATCTTGGCAGGGTATATTGGATAAATTTCATGTGAAGGTTGAACATTGGACTCATATATGGTTGTCTTTTGCTGGGAGGGTTCAACTGATCTAGTCAGTGGTTCAAGATCTTCTGACTTATAGATGTATGCTTCAAGTGGCTCCCAAATGGTTCTTGAAAGACCTGGATTCTTTGGCAAGGCAATTCTTATGGGTAGGGAATCTATTCTCGTCCAAATGGAGTCTAGTCAATTGGGACCTGGTGTGTAGCTCGAAGCAATCTGGGGGTCTTGGTTTAAGGAAGGCTATTCTATTCGAGGAGGCTCTGGCGGAAAAACTGTACTGGAGGTGGTGTGTTTAGCAGGATTGTGGTTGGGCTAAGATTTTGGCCTTCAAATATATGCAAAGGATACTAGCTTAGGAGATTCCAAGATATCCACTAGAGGGTAAAGGCTCTACGATTTGGTATACTCTCAAGAAGGGGGCCTCTCTCATTAAGGAATAACTCTTTTGGATCTGTAGGAGGAGGGAAGAGGTCCCTTTCTGGAACGACTCTCGGGATGGGTACCCCCCATTCTTGATCAGTTTCCTAACCTTGGGAACCTTAGCTAGAGGTTTTTGGAGGTGGGGTGGTCAAGGGTGAGTGAATTTAAGACTGTTTACAGGTGTGGGAGGTTGGAGATGGAGCGGTGGAAGGATCTTAATGAGTGGCTGGTTGCTGGGATGGAGGAGGACTGTGCTGAGTTACAAGGTATCCTGGAAAATAGACACTGTAGTGGCATTAAGGGTATGGATGGACTGGCCTAGTCTCCGAATCCTAAGGGAGTCTTTTCAGTAGCTAGTGGTTACAGGGAACTGTTGAGCCAAAGATTGGAGGGAAGAGAGGTGCGTTGGTGGAAACAAGTTTGGAACAATTCTTCATGGCTGAAGTACAACTGCTTTGCGTGGACTTTGACCTGGAATAGATGCCTTACCTGGGATAATATTCGTAAGCGGGGTTTCTCAGGTCCTTCAATTTTCACTTTGTGTGGCAATGGAGAGGAAGACTCCTCGCATCTGTTCTTCAGATGCCCCTTTTCCATGCTTATTTGGCACTACTAGTGGGGGGTGTGGAAGTGTCCTTCTGTTCATGTAGATTCTCTGGTGGAGTTTTGGAGTAGTTTGGGCAGACCTCCTATCTTGTCCCCCTTCCTCTAGATGGTCTGGTATATCGAGCCCATCTTCATTCTCTAGTAGATCTAGCTTGAGAGGAACAAAAGGATTTTTCATGAGGCCAAACTGTTAGTGCAACAAGTGTGGAATATAATCATGGTTATGATTAGGGAAATGGTGGAAGCTAAATGTGAGGTGAATTTTCCTTTGGAAAAAGCTGAGGCGGATATTGTGAGTAGGTTTGGCTGGCAGGAGTTGTCTCCTACCTCTGCTTGTGTCAGAAGAGGTAGGGGTGCTATGAAGAAGGTCCAAAGGTTGGGAAGGTGGAGGCCCCCCCAGGATGAGATTATCAAGATTAACACTAATGGCTCCTCCCGAGGTAACCCAAGCTCGGCAGGGGTTGTAGGTGTTGGTAGGAATTGTTTAGGGGAGGTGGAGTTCTTCTTCTCGGTGCATAAAGGGAGGCAATCTAATAATCTTATGGAGGGACTTACTATTCTCTATGCCCTAGAGCGGACTTGGGAGTTGGGTACAAGGAAGGTTATCTATGAATCAGATTCACAAATTATTGTGAATTTGTTGACTGAGAAGAAGGTAAGTGGGATTCATTGGCAGCTGGTAGGGATAGTTCATCAGATTCTTCATATTAGTTCTTTAATGGAGCAAGTGTCCTTCATCCACATTCCTCATGAATGGAACAGAGCAGCTGATTGCTTGGCTAAGTGGGCTTCTGAACATGATAGTGACTGGAAAATTGAAGGATGGGAGCATCTTTCCCTGGATTACTATGAGGTCTTATAGAAGATTTTTGCTGAGGATATGGATAGTAATGATGTTGGCCGAGTTTGGTCAGAGCCTGAGGTTCTCTTTTTGGAGCCTCAACACTTGGGATGTCCTTGTAATTTTTGTGTCTTGGTTTCAATAAATTTTTTACCCCTTTTATTCAAAAACAAATACCAAGAAGCTTCAAGAGCCAACTACTCACCCAAAATCAAATCCTAATCCCCATATCCAAACGACCGAGTACAAGGGACAACTTCGTCGCTAGAGTGCCTACATACCCGTTTCAGGATGAGATCAAGGTGTAAGGTATGTAGTTTTGGTTTCTAGCTATGGTTTAATGTAAATTGTTTAGTGGGTACGCAACCCTTTCTAGGATAAATGTCCCAGACAGTTTCTTTGCGGTTGCGTTCCGCAATGGTAGTTCAATAGAAAAATGGCTCAAGATGGCCTTTTTCTTGTGGCCTAAAACAACTAAGTCCTATTTCCTATTAAATATGTCACCCTTAATTCACTCTCATCCACTGAAATCAACAAGATAAAATAAATTTCCAAAAATCATAACACACAACCAAACCCTAATGGGGTTTTCTAAGGTTTAATTGAGAGGATGTAAATTTATTTAAGATTTATCTTTTTAGATTATTGATCCAAGGGAAATAACTCGTCCCTTGTATTTTAACTTCCAAATGACCCTATTTCGCCCTAGTGATTTAGAGGGATGATGCCATAGACGCAATTGTTGCAGCTTTATTAGGTGCTAAGTGCAGTAGTTCAATACGATGACATTACCTGTAAGCATGACCCAGAGGCACCATAGATATCGAATTTTGCTAAGGTTTTTGTTTTCAACTCCTCTTCTTTATTTTTCTAACTAAGTAAAATGAAACTTACTCTATCATAGGAAAAATAATCTATTCACTCAAATACTTTTAAACTTAAAGTAAATCAATTCTCTTGTAGGTACTATTGGCTTTTAAAATGAATCTATGATGATTAAAAGTAAAGTATTGAACTTTCTTAAAATTTAAAACTATAACAATAATCAATCACTTGAATAATCAAATTTACATTATAAGTACTATTTGTTTGATAATTGAAACTATAATAATAATTCAAACTACTATGATAATACACCAACTACTTGAGGATAATAATACTTTCTTAAGCAACAAAACTATCATAATAAATTGATTTAATTGAAAGATAATATTTGTTTTAAAAGAATATCTATTTAATAATTAAAATTTAAACCTTTAATAAATTAACAAAAATAAAAAATAAAAAAAATTCAAGACAAAAATTGTGAAGCTTGAAATTGAATTTGATACAAAATAATAATAACTTACAAAATGATTCTAATTGCTCATAAGATACTAATTTCTTGGAAGAAAAAAAAATTAATAATAAAAATAATTAGTAGCATAGTCTTAACTACTTTGCAATAAATTCAAATACTTGAAAATAATGAAACTATGCAATTAATTGTTTTAAAATGAATTATCTACTCGTCAGGTATTGTAGTTTGGAAATGAAAATAATTACTTAATGGGTACTATTTTCTTAGTATAAAAACTATGAAATGATTAACTAAATACTTGAAAGGTACTTTTTTTTTCTTTCCCTTTTGAAAACAATCCTATTGAATTGAAAATGATCTAATTTCTTCTTCTTCTTATGTTTTCAACTAATACTAAAAAAGAAAACTTATTATTTAAAAAATAAAACTCTATAACTCATATTGCTCTAAATGCATCTAAAAACTAATTAAAATGAGCTAATACCTATATCTATATATACATATATGCATGGTAAAAATTTAAATTAGTAAGGATTAACAAATTGCAATAAAACTCATCTAGATTCTAGATTTCTTTCCTTAAATCCTTCATACTCTTGGAACTAAATATTATATATTTCTTCAAATTATGATTGATAAGACAAGTAATCTAACTTTATTTCCCATAACGGATAACCTTATCACATTCAAATTATTGGAAGAGAAAACTTATTCATGGATATTATTTATCTTTCTAAGGGATCATTTGGGTTACGTTTCTTTATAAGGTTCACTTTGATTAATAATATATGAACCCAATATTCTAAGACAAATAAGTTCCAGTAATCTAAAAAAAACTAGAAAAATTCCTTAAGTTTACTAATCTTCTACTAATAACCTTAATGTATTTCTCTTTTGTTTGAGTTTTCTTTTTCTATCATCAAAGTAGTTATTATCATTAAATCATCAATAATATAATCTAAATATTTGATCAAACTAATGCAATTGTAATTTTTTTTGCATATATAAGTTTAACTAAATGTGACACAATATTTAATTCTTATTTATTCATATTGATCTATTTATAAATGAATTAAATGGTTTACACCTTTTACTTTACTTACATAATACTTATATCAATTCTAAATTTAACTATTTATATTTAATTTTCTTAGTAATGAAGGTTTCTCTAACTGTGAAAGTGGTTACTAAAAATATCTCCAATAAATTAAATTGTGTGTTCAAAGATAATGTAATTGATTTCATGTAAAAATCAAGCCACTACAACCAGATTTTAAGAAATGATTCTAAATAGTTCTTACTTTTTGAAGGTCCCATTTCTAATTATATTGCTTTATTATGTCTTTTAAAAACAAAATTTTAGAGTTGTGGGAAATGAGTAAAACCACATTCAAATTGATTTTGATCTTATAGCTTTTCTCTTACAATTAGATTTACCTTCTATTTCCATTCAATAATTTCTATTAATTTATCAGTAAATATTTCTAAAATAAAACTCCTCAAACCAATAATTCATTATTAATTACCCCTTTTCATGTATTCATAATTAATTAAATTATAAAATTTAGTGAAAGTATTTGATTAAAAAGATAGTTCAATTGTATTGATTATTTTGCATGTTCAATTTTAAACAATATGTTTCTGGTAAATAAATTGCAATAATAAAATTTATTGTGTGGGCTTCGGCCCTAGCTCGCCCGGTCATGGATCGCAACTTAAGGCGTGGGTATGCTCCCCATGGTCTTGAGTTCGAGTCCCCGACCGTGTTAACTCTGTGTGTGTTGCTACCTTGTGAGCGGGTCGTACACACTGGGGGATTAGTCTCGCTTCGGCGAGGACACCTCCAGATTCCACGATAGTGAATATAAAAAAAAATTATTGTGCCAAGATTCAAAATAGGAAAACCTAACATTATTTTATTTTTTGAAAAAGTGAATAATTGGATAATGCAAAAGAGTGTTTCCAAAATAAGAATTTAAAAAGAACGTATCCTAAATTTTAAATTTTAAACTTAAAAATTTAAATTTAAATTTTCAATCTTTTTTTTAAAGACATACATAAGCATAAAAAAAATAGGGAAGGTTGTAATGCGAGAAAAAGATTTCCTTATCAAGATTTAATCCAAATTATTTCAGAATAGAAAGTAATTGATTAAAATAAGAGAAACATTTCACAAGAAGATTTATATAATGAAATCATGTATGTATGTATACATTTGAAAAGAAATTTATTATCTAACTAATCTAGAACAAAAGTAAGATATACTGTAATTTATTGAATATTTTTTTTTATTTTTTATTTTTATTGAAATCTAAGAACAAAGAAAGATACATGCAGTTATATTTATTTTATCCAAATTTTGAATAAAGGAGGTCTCTTAAATAAGTTGAGAATGAAAATCCTATATTATTTAACCCACCCTTTTCTAATTTTTTTTCAAAATATCAAAAAGAAATGCACAAAGCATAGAAACTATCCAATGCATGCAAACTAAAATCCTCCCCTCTTTTCTCATTTTTGAAAGAAAAATATGGATTATGCAAGTAAGAATAATGGAGGAAAACATGCAAGCAATAATATTCAAAGAAGGGAACCTGGATGTTGATCAAAACCCTTATTGAAGAAAACCCCAATTTCCCAGTTGTCCTCTTTCAAACCTCGTTTGTAGCCTGGGGAAGATCTTCTCCAAAACCCCTGAAAAATCCTGTCTCCTACAATACAATATGTCTACTACCAAATTTCTCCTACAATTAACATGATTTTCCCCCTTTTTGAAAAATCTAGAACTTAATATATAGAAAAGAGAGTCATTTTCCCACTACAAAAGAAATTAATTGATTTCCATATTCTTTTTCCAAAATAATTTCATGCAAAATGATTGATTGTCATAGTGGGGGTTACATGCAAAAAATTTGAATTGAGATTCTCTTCTAGATTCCACGATAGTGAATATAAAAAAAAATTATTGTGCCAAGATTCAAAATTATTTGAATTGAGATTAACATATTGAGAAAAATAAGTAATTTCATTATTAATTTCATGCAAAATGATTTTTTTCATAGTGGGGGTTACGCTTGACCATGTATTTGAAATTTGAATTTGAGATTCTTTCCCAAAAAATATTTTCATGCAAGACATATTCCTTACAACTTTTCATAGTGGCGGTTACATTTGACCATGCATTTAAAATCTAAATTTGAATTCATTTCTATAATCTTTTTATTATCCTACACCATGTGCTCAATTAGAATATTGAGGAAATAAATAATTTCCAAATAAATTATGACTTCACGTGCAAGTCACCACTTATTAATTCTTCTTTTTAAACTAATTCCATCCTTATTCAAATTTTTCATCTTTGACTAACATTGCTCATAAAAGTAGTAGTAGTAGTAGTAGCAACTTTGGAAAATACTATATCTATACCAAAACCTAACTTTAATGTTGAAGTAGTAGTAGTAGTAGTAGTAGTAGTAGTAGTAGCAACTTTGGAAAATGCTATATCTATACCAAAACCTAACTTTAATGTTGAAGTATAAAACTACATGTAACCAAACAAAAATATATGTACATTCATAATATCAAATTTTAATCTCCTATTTAATTTGAGAAAAAATATTAAAGAGTCAATGAACCAAACAAAAATATATGTACATTCATAATATCAAATTTTAATCTCCTATTTAATTTGAGAAAAAATATTAAAGAGTCAATGAACTTGTTAACAAGCAGAAAATAAGATACAATAATAAACTAGAAATAATTGTTTAAATTATAGTACTAAATTAATGAATAAATTAAATATGTTAAAAAATATAAATCCAATCAAATATGAATTAAGAGGATTGTAAATAGGAAAACTTGTAATTGAAAACTGATAGTTATATATCACATATAAAGGATATCCCAACAATTTATATCATTATCATGTGAAGAATTTATATTATCAAAAGATATAATAATTACAACAAGGACCAAGAAAGGTGTAACATTATCATATAAAACAACATCGCTAGATAGATAACTAGAATATAGGGTTATCTCATCATAATCATAACCTAAAGAATGGGAAGTTAGATTTCTCAAAGGAAAAATATCATCATGCTCATGCAAATCACTATCATTAGTACAAGTGTGTGGTAAACAAATGAATCTAATGGACAAGGTTAAACTATTTATCCAAAATATAAGGATAGTTCATACGAACTACTATCAAAGAAGGAAAATCAAAACAATAATGAAATAACACTTACATAGATGACATATTATTCCCCATTAAATAAAAATACATATAACCTGGCAAGAGGGAGTTAAAATCAAATAGGGTGTATGAACAAATAAAAATTTGTAATACATCTATGAATTAATATATAAAAATAAAGGTTTATGCGAATGTACTTAATGATGTGATTGTAATGTGTAATCAAGGGATAATAGGGAAAGAATGGAGAGATCATACTATAAAACTCTAAAATGTTATACAAATAAATGAATCATACATTGATATAGGGTGTATCAAAACCTTATTAAGATTTCACACAAAGGATAGATAGTCAAAAAAATATGAAACACTATTGTACAAGTTTTCAACTCTGAGGCTAAAAACTAGATGAGTGTAAGATAAGTTAGGTTCACTAAGATGTAAGGAAATGTTAAATATTTTCCTTAAAATATCTAGGACCATGAGAATTAAAATAATCCTTAAAAAAAAAATTAATATTGAAAAACTAAATGAGGCTAATCATTTTCATATATGTAAATAATTATAAAAATTGAAATGATAGAATGTGATAGTTAAATTATAAATTATTGATAGAATAATATTATTCTTGATTTCAACAATCAATTTACCTTGAGAATTTTGTGCTTCATGTATTATATTTTGTCGAGTTAAAACTAATAGGACTCTTTTTGATATAAAATGTATGATCTCAAATGTTAACTATCTATTGCTATAGATCACATCTATATTACTACGACAAAATGTGTTTTTTTAACAAACTTCGTTGACAAAACTTCACAATAAAATATTAAGCTACAAAAAGATAAAACCTATGCTCAATCAAAATCTTTATAGAATACATATTCCCATCTACAAGACAAAAATACATGAAATCGTATAAAATGGGGGTATCAAATGAAAGAAGAGTAGAATAAATTAAAATTTGTAAGGCATGCATGAATAAAGGGTAATAAGAAAGGTCTATGTGAATGTAATTAATAAAATAAAAATAGTGTAGAATCAAATATTGAGTGTGTAAGCATGAAGCAATGATCATACCTCAAATCCCAAACTCTAGTGTAAATAAACTAATAGTGATATAAAAGTTGTATAGTTTGGATTCAAATCTTATTTATATTTAAGAGAGCGAGTAGTTAGTTAAAAAATAAGAGATAAAATTTTAATGTAGAATTATTAAAATCTAAAGATAAACCTTAGGGAGTCGAAGATAAGTCAAGTTCACAATGATGTAAGAAAAGTAAATATGTTAATTATCCAGGACTTGATAAGAAAACATACAATAATTGAAGAAATAATTAATCTAGATAAAGTATATTGGGCTAACCATTATCATAAAAAATAAATAAATGCAAAACTAAAAATAATTGGATGTGAAAGTTAGATCAACAATTACTTATGAGAGAATGTTTTTGATTACGAAAAAACAAGTTTTATAGGGACCCGAAACCATAGAGTTATAGACAAATATATAATAAACAGTCTAAGATCACCAACACAGAAAAGTTGTCTAACAGACAAAAGGACAACAGACCACACAAAAAGATAGAAAACCTAAAATGAGATAAACATTAACCTAAAGACTTTAAAGTCTTAGCTATCTCATTTTCCAGAGTATTCATCTCATGGGCCACCTTTTTCAGGTCCTGAAGCTCCTAATTGAAGTAGTCCACCTTTCTCTTCAAGTTGGTTTTGGTTCTCGTGGATGAACAAGACTCCTCTTTCTGGCCTTTTTCTCTGTCAGCATCAAGATCCACAATCAGGGAACCGCTGGGACTTTTCCAATATTTCCACCATCATATTCATAGTGAGTGTAGAATTATTGACAATCTTGTGGTTTTGTGTCATAATGGCATTCAAAGATTCCCTAATTTTGCTAATTTCCCCTTCAAGCTGCATGGTTTTCTTCTCATTTCCTTTTTCATTTTTTCCATAAGTTCCACAGTTATTTGAAGACACTCCACCATGGATAGCTTTTCTTCCTCGGTCCAGATTGACCCTTCAGCCTTCTGAGGTTGCACTTTTCCAACCAGCTCATCCAGTTTAGTAGCAGTTGCCCTGTTCTTTAGGTTAATATCTTTGATTTCACGGAAACCCCATTAAAAAACCCTAAAGAAGTTCGTTGCGCTATTCCTGTAAATAGACAAAACATCATCTGGAGATTCCCTGTCCAACATTAAATAATGGTTAGCTGATTTGAGGTCTTTAGGAAATCTTGTCATGTTCTCTATGTCGGTGACAAGGTGAGAGGAATGGGATTATTCAGGGGAACTAGAAGTATCAGAGGGGTCACCCAACAAGTCCATAGAGTAAGACACCATCTTATTCTTAGGAAGGGATTTCATTTTCTTTTTAGCCTTGGAAAGGGTTTTTGCAAAGCTCTTGTTTTCCCGAAGGCCTGCTCAAAGGGGATTTTTTAGGTGCCTTTTTAGGAGGGAGAGTAATTTCCTCTTCCTTGTCCGAATCCCCATCAGAATTACCCACAGACACACTAGTTTCAATTTCATACCCTTCTAAGTCTGATGGGAAAAAGGGATTAGATAGGGTAGGCAAACTAGCAAAGTACTCATGAATGAGTTGGATAAGACCAACATGTAGAACAAGGACATTCCTAGGACTTTTGCAGTGCTCTAGAATATAGTGTTTAAGAGAACACAACATATAGTAGGGTAAATAAACCTTGACCTTGTACCTAAAGTGGTTAAGGAGGACGAAATGGTAGCCGTAAACCCTTGCGAATCTACCATCCATTTTTATGTATTCCATCAAAACTCTTAGTACCTCCCTCTAGAGCTTCTTTATGGTGTCAAACTCAAAGTAGTTGTTCGAAACCTTAACCAGTGCTTCCCTCTCCTCTTCTATTTTAGGAAATTTAACAACCCCTTCATCAAATATTTTCCTGTCATGGAAGAATTCCATTCCTTCTGTAGAGAGGCCAGTAACTTCCCCAATAAGACCCTCCTTGATCATCACTTTTCTTCTAGAGAGAATGATACCTTCATCCTTCCAATTTTTGATGAAATACCTCACAATGTCAAGGTTAGCACCATGGAGGTTTTCTAGGAAAGGTTTTAGCCCTACTTTATCAATTTGTTTCCACACCTTCTGGTTCTTTTGGTGCTTTTCATAGATTTTTGGCTCCACTTTTTTCTTACTACACTCCATTTTTTCACAAAATTCTCTATTATTACTAGCAGAGAAGATAATATTGGCAACAATCCTACAACAATTCCTAGGCACCCACAAAATGTGCCATTTCACATGGTTTGAAGATGTAATTATGGCACCATCATTGTAGTGAATGAAACAGTACCCTTCTCTAATCGGCTTAATCATTTTTTGAAATGGCAACTTTTCCATGCGTAAGATCAGATCCAATTAAGGCTTTCACCCCCACTTCTAAATCCTTGTAGGATTGGAACATCCATCAACCATAGAGCTTGACTCCTTCGTTGGAAAAATAGTCAACAATCATGTTTGCTTCCCTAAACACATGTGAGATTTTTACATTATCACAATTGCTAATGAGGGATATAGCTTCACCGATCCAATTTTTGATGGTCCATGAGGGGGGGAGGGAATTACCGATAAGGCATTAAATTATGTTTTTAGAGTCCCCCTCTATCCATAGATTTTTAATGTTCAATTTGCTAGCAAGATCAATGACCTTAAATGCTCCTATGTCTTCGGCTAAGTGATTGGACTAAGAGCACTTATGGGAGAATGTTTTGATTAAGGGGAAAATAGGTTTTGAGGGGACCCAAAACCCTAAACAAAAGTTTTTGAAGGGACCTGAAACCCTCAGATTTTCCATAGATCCCAAACCACCAAAGGAACACTACCAATATATAAAAACATAGACAAGAAGTAGCCCACCCACAGTCTAATAGTATAAAATAAACATTATGGTCTTGGTGGCAAGAGAAGAAGGCCTAATCCACCCTAGAAGATTTAATCAAACATGAACATAGGGAAGAAGGCTCCCTTAGCCAAACTCATGGGTTTTGTCTAGGCTCCCACAACCTTATCCTTAAGAGTAAACCCTGCTATAGGAAACATGCTTTTCAAAATCTCCAACTCCAAAGGATGAAAAGGAAAGAAGATAGCAAAGACGCCATCAACAACTTTCTTTCAGCCAAGGAAAAGGGCCTCCTCAACCCCTCAACAACACCTCTAGTACTGTCTAGTAGCATCCAACTCCACCTCAATAGGAAAGAGGTCGCCTCCAGCCACATCCATCTCCCCCTCCATAGAAGATCGGCCTACCTCAATGGGAAATACTAGAGTAACCCTAATATTCACACAATGAAGCCCAACGAACAAAGCCATGGAACCAAGAATCATAAGGACAAAAAACCCTCCAGACAAAGATACCCAGGACTTAAAAGATAAACCCATAGAAGACTAGACCCCAATAGGAAAAATAAGTGTTTTGAAAAGGGTCCCTTAGCCTTCCTCTAAAATAGAGGAACAAAGGTTTTCACAAGGATTCCATAACCTAGATAGTCCACACCATGGGGTTTTAACAGGCTCCTCGAACCAAAAGCATGGGGTTTTAGTATGGCTCCCAAAACCATCACAGAGTAAAGCCATAATAGCCACTAGACAAAAGCAGGAAAAAGGGGAAACCCCAAAAACCATAGAAGCACCCATATCAGCTTGGGATGAGATCTCCACCTCCATAGGAGCCACCAAAGCATGACCAAAGGATCAACCACCCAAAAAAACTCTTTGCATCCACTCAAGGGTTTACATGCGAAACACATCTCCACCTCTATAGGAGATGGAGTCACCTCAAAAGATAGTGCAATTGAAAACCCATGAGAGGGAAGAAAGAGAGAAGACCAAGGATAGTCATTGAACCAAATAACATCAATAAACGCAGAAGAGGGGAACCAGATCCTTCTAAGATCACTAATGATCAACTCACCCAAAACAACCAGAAGCCCAGGAAAGATGCGATAGTGAATGATAGGAGAGAAAAACCAAACCCTAGGACAAGGGCTTGCAACAACCTTACCATACCACACACCCAAGCTCAAAGCAACATCTGCAAAAATCTCTCCCCTCCAATCATTTGTAACTAGGTCAAAATCATCTCCAGCCACCCTGCCTACCAAAAACCTAACCCCATACCTCCCTCCTCTCCCTCCAAACCCCATACCATCCTCAAGGGATAGCATACAATACAACCTCGAACCCAATGAACCCTCTGACCAAACATACCAAGCTAGCAAATGTTGGTAGAGGGGAATGGACGTGTCCTCATTATCGTCGCTACCTTCATCCTCTCTTGCAACCGGTCCTCCTACCTTCGCACCCACACTCCTCATTTAAAAATTAATTCACTTATGGGAGAATGTTGTGCTTGATATTAATAATTGATTTTACTTGATAATATTGTTCTTGATGTCAATAATTGGCTTTCCTCTATTAAAAAAAATTAAGGCTCTTTTTAATGAAGATATCTGATACGAAATATTAAATATATATTTGTCTAGTTCATTATATGCTTGCACACTTGATGTTCATGAGTATGGATCAAATATTTTTCCTTTAATGTGAATATATTCGATTTGATAGATTATTGCATAATATAATTCACACTCCATGATATCAATATCCAAGTTGATGTAGGGTTTGGTGCTATTTATAAAAATATTTTGAAAATATGTTCGTGGAAATCTAATCTACAATGACAAAAATAGTTAATGGTAGAAAGAATCAAATTTACAATGCCATGAGCCAATTTCATGGATAAATATATCACTTATAAACTAATTATAACATCTATAACACATATATGAAATTATCCTAAAAATAAAGGAAGAGAGTATATGTGTTTTATTTCCATCATTAAAATACCAATATACCTACATAAATAATTAATTTCTAAGTGTTGTTAACAAGAAACAATTGAATTGATATATCTTCCTTTTTTTTTCTTATATTATAAACTTATACATAGACACTTTAAAAGTTAATTAAATTTACAATCAAGATGATAAATTAAAGTCATAAACTATCAATCATCTATATATAAATGAATTATTGATTTATTTACTCATGATTATTATTGATCAAATTGAACATTTATTTAACGTTTTTTAATTAGCTTTGATCCTGGGAGATTATAAAAATATGCATCTTGAATAATATATCATTACCGACCTTTATCATTCAAACGAAAACCTATACAACAAGAGAAAAGAAAAACGGAGACCTATACAACAAGAGAAAGAAAAACGGAGACCTATACAACAAGAGAAAAGAAAAAAATTAGAAACTAAATTGAACGGTCACAATGACAGAGCGCGTGTTTTAATTGAACTTCCCAGAAAAAAAATCGCAAACACATCTCAAATTTTTGTCCCAATAACAACTCAAATTACCAAAATATCTTTCTATACTCGTTTCCCTGAAACGCTGTAGGACTAAGCAAAGTTTCAAAATAATATCAAACTGAAACTCGAGTGACGTTGAGTGAACAACAAATCGGCAGAATCTTCACGTTCGGGAGGCGACTAATGTGTGGAAACTTCACCTCAACAAATGTGCCGATAATTAAACAGCCACGTTTTCATATGTTCATCCACGGGATTGTAAATTCACATCATTGGCTTCCCGCACTCAGCCCATTTTACACCACCTAATTCGATCCTTCCCAAGCTATAAAGCCAACAACGAGTCCTCAAGGAGGTATTCTAACTATCCATCATTCTTAAGCAAGTCGAAAGGAAAGTACACTCGCAAAGAATTCATCTTTTCTTAGCACTCATCAATGGCGGCCGTGGCTTCAATGACGATGAAAGCACCCGCAGCCCTTAACTGCGGGGCAGTTCAAAGGAATAGTATGGGTCGAATCAGTAGATTACCGAACAGTAGCCTCAAAGTCAAGTGCATGGCAAAGGTTTGTTATTTCGCTGTTGTTCGTTTAGCTATTTTCCTCTTTATTCTTATGCAGCTTTGGCTAATGCGTTTTATTTGGGCACGCGGATCAGGATCCAAAGGAAACGTCCGCTACTGAAGGCGTTTCTCCTTCAAGCTCTACCAAGGTAAGAAACGCTCTAGTTGCCCAATTTATAGTTTATTTATATGATGTGGACAATTCATCTGATATAGGAAATATGGAATCCAGGTGAGTACGAAATTTGGCGACCTGTTTGCGTTCTCAGGACCTGCGCCGGAGATCATCAATGGAAGGGCGGCTATGTTGGGGTTCGTGTCGGCCATTGCAGTGGAGGTGGCGAGCGGAAGAGATTTGTTGTCGCAGTTGAATAGTGGAGGACTGTCGTGGTTAGCGTTAACTGCAGGATTAATGACGGTGGGGACACTGGTGCCCCTGTTCAATGGAATATCGAGGGAGAGCAAGTCGCAGCAAATATTTTCATCCACAGCAGAAATGTGGAATGGGCGCTTTGCTATGCTCGGCCTCCTCGCTTTGGCTTTCACTGAATACGTCAAGGGTGGACCGCTTGTATAAACACCTTAATATCTATTTCTATTCAAACACAAGCTCCAGTACTGGAAGATCTCACATGGCATTCCATGTTCCAGTGGAATTTTCGTGTACTGTTTAGCATGTCATACAGTTCAATTATACAAAACCTTGTAAAAAAATTCAATCTTATACTATAAAGAAAGTTTGAGTTCAACGACTAAGGCACTTAACTATATTTTGAAAGCTTGTTAAACAACAAATGCAATGAGACTTCTTAGCGTTTAAATGCCCTTCTGCGTTTCAATTATGTTCAAAATAAATCAAATCAATGCAAGAATTTAAATATATGGTGAACTGTAAGATTTCTCATTGGTCTACCAATTTATGTAGATGCATATGTCAATACATTCAGTCTTATCATACATCTATTGGTTTTACCCGGGCACTAATTCATTCATATTTGTTATGTATCTTGATTTAATCATTCTTGTGGCTTAAGTCATTTCGAGATGCATAAAATTAATTGTGCGTCTTACTATTCGATTCTTACAATTTTATAACTCAAATTCAAATTTTAGTTTACTCATAAATATTTGTTTCTTGTCAGAGCTAATTAAACACATGTTTGTATGATTTATGGTTATGTTCTTGTATTTAAAGGCAAATTCATTTGTATTCTTTCACAACCTGTCCTATCTCATTGACCATTGATTATTTTGATAATTATATGCATATAATTTTAGGAACACTTCGATTAAGACATGTAAAAGGAAAAGAATTCTATATACAATCACTCTAGGCCATTTGCATGCTTGAAGAGTGATATCATTGGTCATAACTATAAATCTATTTCTTTCTTTGAATTGAGTTAGGAGAACTTGTCCACTAGTGATCTAGTAGCCTTCCAAAGGTACTCATAAATATCAATCGTCTAGATAGTAAAACATAAAAGAGTGATTTCAACAAATTGGAAACTAAGAAAACATTAATAAGTCAATACAACCAAATTTAATCTTCAAACACTTAATAAGTCAATAAGCATATTAAAACTTGTCTTTCTAAAACTAAATACAATTAAACCTCGTATTTAATATTTCAATCTCTAAAATCAGTCCACATTTATTTTTTATATTACTTGATTAGGCTTGAGAACACATTTACTGAATATGGGAGATGGTTTTTCTTCATCAAAAACCAAGTGACGATGAGTTCCAATGTGAGTCGTGATCAATACAACGTGATATATGATTTAATAGAGCATTAAAGAATATGTGAGAAATTTCATTTTGAAATGTTACATTTCTCCACTTGCTCCACATTCAAGATGACACATATATGGGTTATCGCTTAACTACGTGTTCCTCCTTTTATGCACCCAAATTGCTTATTCGACCTGGCCCAATTCTCACCATCCAAAATAGCTCCAAGAACTAGTGCTTGTATCTGGATGAAGTGCAATGGATACATAGATAGTAATTTATAAATTTTAAATGTCGTAAAAGGTTTATAATTGAATGTATGTATATATAATTTTTTTTGATTAAATAAATAAATTATAAATAAAAGTTTGTATTAAAAATAATAAACAATTTCAAAATACTAAATATCATTAAAAAATAATTAAAATATTATGAAAAATTATAATAAAATAATTACTAAAGATATAATTTTAATAGAAAATAAGAAAGAAAGAAAAAAATTGGAAAAAAGAAATGCTCATTAAACATTAATTCAAAAATGCACTACCTTTGATTAAAACTACTTGAAATGTTTGGGATTTCCCCCTCCTTTTTTTTAAGAAAGATATGTGTTGGTTAATACTACTTGAAAAGCTTGTGATTTCCAACGTCCTCCTTTTAAATAAAAATAGGTGTTTTTTTTGTTAAACATTAATATTTTGGTATCCTTCCTCAATATTAATGTATACTAAAAAATGATTTAGTTTAGGTTAGTGTTACATATAAAATTATATGCTTAAAATTTAAAAATTATAAGGTTAATTATGGACATTTTACAATTTTATAGTGATTAAGTTAGTTTAGGTTAGTGTTACATACAAAGTTATAGGCGTAGAATTATAAAATTGTAAGGTTAATTAGGTTAAAATTATAAGGTTAATTAGGTTAGTGTTATAAATAAAATTATTAGTTTAAAATGGACATTTTACACTTTTGTCTATAATTAATAGTTACACACAAATATAATGGTACTAAAAATATCAATCTAAAAAATTGAACTTATAATTTAAAAAAAAATTAATATCTTATATTATTGATTATTTCCTGAAGCTAAAATATTAATATATGTTTTACTATCATTATATTTAAATAATTTTAATATATAATTAATATTCATTTTAATGATGAGAAAACTTATCCACTACATTTCTAAGAATAATAAAAATATAAAAAAAACAATTTTATTATTAGATCAAGTTTTAAAAATAAGTTTTTTTTAAAAGAGATATATAATGCTACTAAAAAAAATAAATAAAAAATGAACTTTGTTTTTTCAAAAAATTTATATATTATATTAATGATTATTTTCTTAAGTTAAAATATTAATGTTATGTTTTTCTATCATTTTGTTTATCTTTAAATCTAAAAATTTGAACTTATAAATTTTTTAAAAGTTAATATCTTATATTGTTTTTAATTAGGATAAACAGTTTTTGAGGGGACCTAGAACCCCTTACATCAGGTTTTGAAGGAACCCAAAACCCTTGTATTCTACTAGGATCTGAAACCCAAAACAAATAGCTGCTAATGATACATCAAAGACAACCAACAACCTGAAACCAGCCTAGCAGCAAAGAGATATCAATGAAACCTAGCTGAAAGAGGATGATGCCAAAGCCTTTCACTAACACAAGGGTTTTATCAAGGCTCCCTTAACCTTCAACAGAAACCAAGGGTTTTTCCAAGCATCCATAGCCTAATTAATGGGTTTTACATGGCTCACACAACCAACAACATTTTGGGTTTTGAAAGGGCTCCCAAAACCTACAAAAGAAGGGTTTTCTAGGCTCTTGTAACCTATAGTAGAAACTCTAGGCCACAACCAATGCCTGGTCTTGACCAAAAATAAAAACTGGCCAGACTGGGCCCTTGAAAACTGCCAGCGTCTAGCCTGTCCATGAGAAGAGTAAAAAACATAGGGTTTTTCCTAGGTCCCTCAGCCCCGAAGATAATGGGTTTTACAAGGCTCCCACAGCCTGAAGTAGGGTTTTTCCAGGCTCCCTCAACCATGAACAAGGGTTTTACAAAGCTCCCACAACCTGAAAACAACACTAAAAATATAAGACCCTCCAATCTCTCCACCTCAATAGAAGAGATCAAGAAGAACATAGTAGAAAGATCAGTCTCAGATCTCATCCAACCAAAGGTCAACGCAACATCATCTTCCTAGCATTAGCCACAACATCCACCTCCACCTCAATAGAAGAAATACCATCTCTAACAACATCCATCTTCACCTCTAAAGAAGATGGGACCACCTCAATAGGAAGAACTGGAGAAAATCATAGATGTCGAGGAATAAACCAAGAAATAGGGAGAATACCAATAATAGGGCCATTAAAGATATACACAATCATAACTACCCACAAAGAATGTGCTTCAGACTGCACAAGGGGAAGCATTTCCCACAACCATCTCCGCAAAGAGAGCACCAAACAAGAAGGGCATATGAAAAAAAACAATAATGATCAATACCTTCCAAAGAAAAGAACATAGACCTTGGGCCACATCACAAGAGATCCAACAACCCAAAACACCACCTCAAATGGGGCCTTCAAGACAACAAAGAGAATGCAAAGAGGATTCACAGTCCTACATCTAAGAGACATCTCTTCTTGATCCAAACATGTCACCTCCACAAGGAGAAAGAGGACCACCTCCATAGGGAGACCAAAAGAAGAGACCCAAATAGGCATCAAGTGGCTGCACCAAAAAATAAGAACACCAAGGTCCTTGAGATCCCCTAGAAAAACACTCCAAAGAACAAAACCCTCATCCCAGCAAAGGCCAAACAAGAAGTGGAAGCAACATCGATAACCATCGAACAACCACCAAAAGACCTAGAGCAACAACCACAAAGCCCAACAAATAGGGGAGGGACAAAGCTTCTCCGACACCAAAAACCAAAAAAAGAACAGAGGGCCATCATCGATCCAGATCTTAGCCTTCCAAACACAGATGACCTCCAAAGAGAAGAAAACCCCCAAAGTACCTCTAGAAACAACCACTGCCAAAGGAGAAACAACCACCAAACGGGGCCAAGGGAAAAAGAACAAGGTCGAAGCAAACCAGACCACCAGCTCAGAAACAACCTCAACTTCGAACCCTGCAATCCTCCAATCAAAAAAGGAACCAGAAGGGACAACGAAGGAAAAGCCACCAGAGAAACTACAAGAAAAGAGCCCCCAACCGAAGCATCGAGGACAGCCCAAAAAGAGGGCAAAGCACAGAAAGAGCAGACCCCATCCCCAACAAAAACATCAAACTCCCCATCGTCGTTTGTATCTGCATCACCCTCCCCTTCTCCTCCCAGGTAACTTCGTGAAACCCTCCCGCACACCTCTCCTCCCGCCCGCTGTATTGTCCTCATCTTAATATCTTATATTGTTGATTATTTCCTCAAGTTAAAATATTAATATATGTTTTACTATCATTATATTCAAATAATTTTAACATATAATTTATATTCATTTTAATGATGAGAAAACTTATCCACATCTCTAGGAATAATAAAAATATAAAAATTCTTTTTAATTATTAGATCAAGTTTTAAAAATAATTTTTTTTTAAAGAGACATTTGTTTTTAATGATATATATAATGTTACTAAAAATATAAATAAATAATTGAACTTTAATTTTTCAAAAAAATTATATCTTATATTGTTGATTATTTCCTTAAGTTATAATATTTTTTTTGTATTGATAATAAGGAGTTCAACAGAGGAGCCCAAAACAGCTCAGAACGAGTACATCAAAAAATGAGTCACCACCGAAAATTACACTTTAGTACATATATGGAGAAAAAGTAAATATAACTTAAAGAGGAGCATCCCAGAAATTGTCCACCCAGGCAGACCAACCGAGAGGGCCTTCCATCCAGATTATACTTTTGTGAGCTTGCACCTGGGAGAGTAAAGCAATCTCATCCATCCTCGTATTAGCACTCTTTCTGATTTCTTCCTTGAGTTTATTGCACGCACTTTCAAAAGCCCGTAAGTCTTCAAGGGTTCTTCGCCACATATAACCATTCTTTAGCTCATAGTAATAGAACGTAGCCTGTCCCGCCTTGAGAAACCTTTTCAACTTCTTCCTCTCCATAATCATAGAAACCTGAACCTGGATGAAAATTTTAAAGTGTGTGAGTTTCCTGGAAAACTCCGTAAGAGCCCTTGGCTTACCTTGGTATTTCTCCTCATTCCTGCACTTCCAAAGCTGCCACAAAATATTAGAAGAAAGCATGTTCCAGAACATATTAGCATCTTTAGGAATACCAGAAATATGACAAGTGATAATATCAAGAATACTAGCAGAAATCGGATAGAAAATTCCAAACATGCCCCATATTTCTTTGGCAAAGAGACAGTCAAATAGAATATGCCTCCCAGTTTCGGGGAGTCTACACAATGAGCACAAATCAGAGTCAGAGTTGCAAAATTTAATGGGGAGCTTATCAAGTAAAACCAGCCATTTAAAACAATTAATTTTTGGCTCAATAGGTGTCCTCCATAAGAGAGAGAACAGCTTGTTCCAAACTTTAACATCTAAAGAAGAGTACCAAACCTTGTTAACATGATTAATGATATCATGAGACTGATTGAGAACAACATAAATATCCTTGGCTTTGATTTTTGACAAGACCACACCATTCGGCCACCTGCAATGGAGATATCTATGAGAGTCGACATGGCACATTGTAGGAATGTTTCTGACGGCCAATCGAATCATACTGTATGTCTTCTTTTGAGAATCAGGTATGTTAAACTTGTTTTTGATAGTCTCCCAGGATAGAAGGTGATCAGACTCAAAGAGATCAGCGAACAGCTGGATCCCTTTCATAGCCCAAGCCTTGGCAGAGCATCCTTGCGAAAGAGCAAGGGGCTTCCCATGAACAATAAGATTCCACCAAATAGACCTTTCACCATGCAGTTGGTCCTTATAATAACTGTCCTTATTAGATAAGTGTTTCTTAGCAATATCCCAAGCCTTCCAAATTGACTTAAACACAGCCGAACCTTGAACAGTGACAGGAAAGTCACCAAGAAGAAGATCACCTAACGGGAGATTTTTCCAAAATTTAGCCTTCCTGGGGAACCCTCTCTCAATATTATGTCTAACAAGAACCTTCCAAGGGTTATTACCTTCCAGGGAGTGAAATATCCATTTAGAGGAGAGAGCGATACCCTGAATTCTGAGATCCTTTAGGCCAAGTCCCCCGAGAATCTTATCAACATGACACCAGGACCATTTAACAGAATGATGCTTCTTAACACCTTTGCCATCAGACCAAAGGAAAGTTCTAATAGCACTTTGAATTTCTTGAATTTGGTAGTTTCTAAACAACCAAGCAGATGAGTAATATATACTGTATGATGATAATATTTTTTGGCAAACTTGGATCCTACCGGCTAGCGAAAGAGTTCTATTGTGCCATTTATTAAGCTTATTGAGGATCTTGTCCTTGATCCAAAGCCACATATTTTTGAGGGAGGGGTCCACAGAAAAGGGTATCCCCAGATATTTCACAATTTTACTAGGGCCGGCCCAAAAAAAGCCGGAACTAGCAAACCACTCAGGAGGAAACTCATCCCAGCCAAGACATATTGACTTGGCATGGGATATACGAGCTCCCGAAGCAGAACAAGAGAGATCCAATTTACCTTTAAGAGCATTGAAGTTATTCTCAGTAAGAATGAAGAAAAGAGCAGTGTCATCTGCAAACTGACAATTCAAGAGCTCTTCATTATTAGGAAGGCAGATACCTCTGACATTAGGGGAAACAGAAAAATCTCTGAGGATAAAAAATAAAGCTTCAGACGCAATGACAAATAACGCAGGGGCTAACGGACACCCCTGTCTGATAGACCTACTAAGGGGGAATGAGGGGGAGGGAATACCATTGACCTCAACAGTAGCACAGGCGTCCTTCAGGAGGGTTTGAACAGCAAGGCAAAAAAAAGGGGGGAATCCAAAGGCTTCCAACATCATTAAGACGAATTTCCATTGAATTCTATCATATGCCTTCTCAAAGTCAAGAAGCAGCATAGCAGCGTTCTGTTGGGAAGCCTTAGCCCAATCCATGGCTTCCCAACTGGTGATCAGATTTTCAAGAATATACCTGCCTTTAATGAAGCCGGTCTGTGAGGGATTAATAAATTTAGGTAGAATATCGACTAATCTAAGAGCAAGGACTTTGGCAAGAACCTTATATGACACATTGAGCAATGTAATGCGCCTCCAGTTTTTTATGAGAGCCTTATTGCCCTCTTTAGGGAGCAGCTTGATAGTGCCTTTATTAATATCTGGTCCTAGGGAGCCTTTAGAAATAGCTTCATTATATAAATCCAGAAGGTCTTTACTAATCCAGTTTAAGTTAGCCTTATAGAATTCCACAGGGAAACCATCCGGACCCGGGGCCTTATCATTATTCAGGGCAAGAACCGTAGCCTCAATCTCACTTAAGGAAATAGGCTCAGCCAGCCTGGTGACATGATTAGGATCAAGCTTAGTGGGGATAAGCGACCTGCACTTGGATCTATAATTATCGGCCTCCATCGAATCATCAGAAGAAAACAGAGTTTTATAGTAGTCAACAAACGCACATTATACTCAGCGATTTGCAAGTTAATGTTCAACTATTTTTCAGCAAACCTGAAGTCCTTGGCCTTCTTTTGGCCAATCGTTTGAAGGAAGCTCGTCCAGGTAGAAATATTGTATAGCCACATATCTAACTTAGAACAATTCCGAAAATTAAGTTTATTAATACCATTGATAATCTGCAATGCAACCAGGACGTCATCGTCCATAAGAAGACTGGTATTAAGAATGAATTTGTGCTTCCTGGGGAAAGGATTGGCAGGAGTAGAAATGAAGTTAACACGAGCAAGAATAGGGTGGTGATCAGAAAGAGTAGTGGCAATAGTTTTAACGATGCTGCCAGAATCACAAGGAATGAAGGTAAAAAAGAATTTGTTCGCATAAAAACGATCAAGTCTAGAATAGATCCCGGAAGGACCCTGTTGAAAGTTGCACCAGATGTGCCAAAGGCCTTGGTGGATGGCTTTATTACCAGTCAGTGGGTCGAAAAGGTTCTTGGTACTAATGAATCTATTCCAGTGATCCAACTCATTATTATTCCAATTAAACGAATTACCACCAATTTTATCCTCCTGCGATTCTATCATATTGAAGTCACCCCCAAAGAACCAGGGGATTTCAGGCAGGGAGCATAACCAGTCCCACAAATTACCTCTTTCTTTGGCATCATTAGGAGCATAAATAGAGCATATGCCAAAGGGGAGGTGGTCTTGTTCAAGGATACACCACACCGCCCTTTGACATGGGGAGCAGCCATGTTGGACGATGGACTTTTCCCACTTAGGGTTAGCCAATATGGCGACTCCCCCCCTGCCTCTATCATGATTTGTGTAAAATTTAACTGCATCCTTCCATATGAAATTAAGATTAGTATCTAATTTAAAACCAGTAGATTTAATTTCCTGTAACATAAAAAAATCAATGTTCTGCTGAGAAGATAAAACCCGCTTAATAACAAATTTCCTGTCAGGAGACTCGAGCCCCCTAATGTTCCAAGATAAGCAATTCATGAGGAACTTAGTTAAGCTGAGGTGATGCAAAATTACCGCCTTTAACAGAACCAGAGTCAACATCCATGTAGGGAGTAACAGCTTGGCTTTCAATGGGTGGACCCGCTGGAATGACTTCCAGCATGTATCCATCCTCAATCTCTTTAAATTTTTTTTGAGGAGTCTCCTTTTTCTTTCCAGAACATCGGGTAGCAAAAAGCGAGACGATAGTCTCTTTCCTCGAATTGATATTGTTACTTCCAAGATTACCCGCACTCACATGACGGTTAGCGGTAGAGACAGCCCCCAGGTGGGTATTAGTATTATGCATGTTCTTAGTAGTACTCGCCTCTTTCCTTATCCCTGAACCATGATTTGCTTTCCGCTTTTTTTTATCGCGAACCAAAATAAAACCATCATCGGAATTAAGATCAATGCCAGAAAAGTCCACAAGGGATGGTTGGGTTTCCACGGTGGGGCCAGAGACATCACGGGGCGTATTGTCGGAAACCGGTGACAGGGTTGAACACATAGGGTTACTATTGTCAACGGCACTGGTCGGGGTGAATGCATTATTAACCTTAGTACCTGCATCAGTATTTTCTTTGGAAGGAGGGGTACACTGGACGCCAGAAGGGCTTCCATCATTAATGGGTGGGGTAGTATGGACAACTTTAGGGTTTCTAGGAAGATTCCTCTTAATAATTTGACAATCACGCCTAAGATGGCCTTCCTTGCGGCAAAGGAAGCATCCATTCAGACCACCCAAGACCTCAAGAGGACAGGTAAAAGACTCATTCGCAATATCAACCACAATAGACTCAGGGATTTCTTTGCCAGGTAACAGAGAGATGAGCAGTCTAGCATCCATATTGGGGACAAGCCGCGCAGACTCGTCCATACGGATCGTTTTTCCAAGCGGCTCCATCAACTGAGGCAAAAAACGCCAAAGAAAGGGCGGAACATTTTTAACTAATACCCATCTGGGGGCAGCTAAAGCCAGCACCTCGTCATGGAGTACATCCGGCGACCATGCAAGAGCCCTAAAGGTTGATGCACCCACAGACCAGAATTGTCTTTTCAAAACTTCCTTTTGAGCCTCCGAATTAACAAAAAATACAACATACAGACCCTTTTGAATCTGTCTACAGAGCAAAATATGGTAACCTAGCTTATTATTCCAGAAATTGTGAAACCAATCATCCATAAATTTCCTTGGCGGGTACTTATCAATTTCAGTGGCCGAAAAGAAAATTGCGAGATTACACAGCCTATTCTTTCCTTTAATATTTCATCCAGCATATCAGAGTTAGGAATAATAGAAAGAGATACAGAGGGAGCCGAGGGGCTCTTACCAGCTTCTGATGGCGCTTCATTCGAGCTAGGGGAGATAACATCAAACCTGGCTTTACCATTGAAACCAGCCGTGGAAGCCACAGCCTCAGAAAACGATTTAGGTCGAGAAATGGTGGGTGCAATACCGGCTTCACCGTCATTGCAACCATCAAGTAAATTCTGCACGCGCGATCCATTATGATCGCCTGTGTCTTCATAACGCGCCGTAGAGGAGGGAGCTAGGGAAGCGGGCCGAGGTGCCAGGTGTTGCCCGGAGCCGCCGGGATCACCCGCGGCCGCAGGTGGTGACGCCACCATCAGGCAACTTGCCTGATAGACATCAAGATTTTTTCAAACTTGCTCTGCCATTTTTCGCACAATTCGCTCCGTTTTTCGCACCGTCTCAACCTCCAATGTTTTTTCCAGTTATAATATTATGTTTCACTATCATTATATTAAATAATTTTAACATATAATCTATATTCATTTTAATTTTAATGATAAACATTTAACTTATCCACTACATCTCTAAGAATAATAAAAATATGAAAATTCAATATTAATATTATGTTAAATAAATTTAATCATAATTTATATTCATTTTAATGATGAACAAACTTATCCACTACATCTCTAAGAATAATAAAAATATGAAAATTCTTTTTATTATTAGATCAAGTTTTAAAAATAATTTTATTTGAATCAATTTTTTTATTTATTTTAATAGCAAACTCTTATTATTTTGAAATTATTCATAGTAAAGACTCTACAAAGATTAAAAAAAATCATTAAACTAATTAGTTAAATTATTAATAAAACTTGAATGTGGAAACTTTTATTTTATAAAAATCAACTTGTTGTATCTAAAACTTGTATTGAGTCCTACAAAGATTAAAAAAAAATCTATTAAACTAATTAGTTAAAATTATTTACTAAATTGAAAAGTGAAAACTTCTATTCTATGAATATTTAACTTTAAAAATTCTACCCTTTGTAAAATTGAAACAAAGTTCTAATTAGAGATCTAAAATTGGAACAAAGGTTGAACCTTATAAAGTCTATCGATTCTAAAATTGGTACAAAGTTTAAGAAATTTTAACAAAGATTAATTAGAGAGATTGAATTAATGATTGAAGCTTACATCAATGCATAATTTTTCCTTTCTACTAAGAAATGAACCTTAATATTAAAGTAGGCCAACTTATGAAAATATTAATTCATATATTATGTACTGGCCAAAATTCTTTTTATATGATTTAGCGTAGACTAACTGTTGGGTATATGAAGCCCAACAGTCACATGGTTGTTTTTCTTCCCCATAGACTCTTCATTTCATATATAAGATGTCTATATAAATGATTGAGTGCAGTCATGTATGTTTTAGTTTGATATTGATTAATACAGTTATCCCTGCTTGAGAGTGGACGTAGGCGATTGCCGAATCGGTGTAAATCATGTATTGTCTTTTGTTATTTCTTTTTTTATATTTTGTTTTCATTTCTTTGCTCATTTTTAATCTTCACAATTGGTATCAGAACTATGGTGAATGTTGAGCAAAGATGAGATTCAATTTGGTGGTTGATCCTGGAGATGGGTTCCCTTATTTTTTGTTCAATCCCAGAGCTAGGTGCTTTTATGTTATCAACAAATGGGCTGAAGTTTCAGATGATGAGGACGAATCAAATGATGAAGCCGAATTAGTCATCAAAAAATTTCTTGGTAGTCTAGACTCGGTAGAGAGTGGTGTCCAAGTGGAGGTTGAAACCAAACATCATGTTCATTGGTGTGATGGCTGGAAAAAGGAGGAAACTTCAGCTGAAGAAGAAGAGGATTTGTTGTATTCATTGTTTGAAGAAGAAGAGACTGGTTTGTTTTCCTTCCAAGATAAGGAGGATGCCTCCCGGTGTGAGGAGGATATAGTATTGAATCTAGTGAATGAGGATGACCCTGAAGAAAAAGAGAGTGATGATTTATTGTTGCAAATTGAAAAAGTATAGGAAAAGTAGAACGCATTGACTGCACACGATTGGTATCAAGGTGCTACACAATGAGTAGCAAGGGCCTCGTACCGAGTTGCAAATACAACATCTGCAGTGTTATAGGAATCACTTACAGTTTCCTCGACAGAGACTTTGTTGGAGTACAAAGGAGGCGAAGAGTCACTGTTAAGGAAGGTCAGAAGTTAGGAAGAGAGAGAATTTGATCTTAAACTGAAGGATACAGAGCTCACATTGGACCACACAGGGTAGAGCAAGAGTAAATGTGCTCCAAATATAGAAAGCAAGGTAACCATGAGAATTGGGATTGATGTGTGGAGGCCCTGTGAAGATTTCAAAGAGTGCGGTTTGAATGAAATTTGCAATCTCGATGGAGATTCATCCACTTTCATTTGTCCTCATAGATTTGATGCTTCCAAAGGATTCTTTCCTAACGTGTCTCCACAATTGAATAAGTGCAGTGTACCTGAAACAATACAGTTGGTTGGCTACTCTATTTGGTTAGAAAATGAGCCAAGAAGTTCAGTGCAAACACAAGGCAAAGGGTTGGTGGATTTTTTTCGAAATAGTGTAGAGAACCCCCTCTGGCAGGTGCAGAGGATGAATTTTGAGATAGCAGCTGCTGATGATGTTTTGCTTGCTAGAGGTTGTGAGGTTTCTAATCTACCTTTAGTGTTATATGTATCGGGTGAGGAGTCTGTGGAGCAGTCAGAGGCCATACGCAAGCAATATATATTAATACCCATGTCTGTATACACCACTCTATGGGTTGATCTTGAGCAGTAGCTAGGTGCTCAGCTGGTAAAGTAGATGGACTCTCTCGCTAGCATGGTCAAAGCTCTTGAGGACCCAGTCTCATAGAAGAATGGCCCCCTAAGTTTTGCTGAAAATTATGTAGAACATGGGAGCAATGCATCTAACTCTGTTTGCCTTGGCTGGCTAAAAGATCTCGTGAATAATGTGCCTTTGGCCATTTTAAAATGCAGAAAACCTAGTCAGTTATCAAAGGGTGGAGGGGATGACTATAGCTTGGGAGACCTAGAGTTGAAGTGTTGAGTTCTTGCCTTGTAGGGACAAGGTAATAGTGGTAAGTGGAGACAAGGAAGGACATTTAAGCTTGTGGGATGCAGGTTGCAGCAAAGAAGAGGAGGCCCTGAAGCTAGGCCAAGATTTTTTTGAACACATTATCAGTGACCTGTGTTGTCCCAAGCTAAGGTTGCTGAGTGGGGTTAGGGATGTGGATGTCATCGCCTTTAGAGGTGATGGAAATGAGTTTGAAATGTCTCCAATATTAAGCTCTAATGTGTTTGAGCAGCTTGTGGAGAAGTGGAACAAGCTGTGGAACAAACTTTTGAAGTAGAGGAAAGATAAGGCTGTAGAGAATGAGCACGATTATGGAAATATGGAGAATTCATTTCAAGATGAAGCTTACAGTGATGTTTCTAATTTTGGCATAATTGGTGAATTTGTGATGGAAAGTGTTTTTAACTTCGATTTGACTTGGAGAAGGCTTGTCCGAAGCATTTGTGAACAAGCATTCACTAAATTAAAATCATGCAGGAAGGATGTAATGTGACTCAAATTGGAATCAGGGATGTCATTGTACATGGCTGTATCGGTTGGCCTTCACGTGGGAGATTGTTGGGTATATGAAGCCCAACAGTCACATGGTTGTTTGTCTTCCCTAGAAGACTCTTCATTTCAAATCTAAGATGTCTATATAAATGACTAAGATCTAAAGATTTTACCAAAATGGGAGCTAATAATAACTAAGATCTAAATATTTTAGATCTTAGACCTTATCCTGCCAAATTAAGAAAGCCCACGGTAAAAATAAATAAAATATAAATAGAAAAATATACCATGATAAAATAGTGTCATGGAATGCTTGTATATTGTGCTGCAAATTAATATTTATCACTTGTCTACAGGATAATATATGTTACCCCAATTCCATAGGGCACTTAGTGAATAGTATTACGTTTTAATATTATAATGTAATGTTTAATTAAAAATCTAACAACCCATACAAATGATGAATTTAGAACATGAAAGGGCATCAAATTGCAAAAGATACAATATAACAAGTATCAGCCAAGGAAGAAGTGGGTAAAATGTGTTTTATGAGTTGGCTTAATTGTTTCCACACAAATTCTAAATTAGGCTGTCCATTAAAATTTCTTATGCTCAAATAACGAAAAGCAGTGAGTTATAATACAATAAAAACATAACAAAAACTGTTTCTGATTAAAAATTTGTTTTTACATCTCTATACGTAGTTTTCTTATTGAAATTGTGGAGAAGAGGATAGGGAGGTGGATGGAGAGGAAGATGCCTTGGCAGTGGAGGTTGTTGGCTTGGGAAAGGCTTTCTGTGCACAGTTTATTGTTTTCCTAGCTACTTTGGTTGTTCTTGTTGTCACCTTATTTTTCTTGGGGGCCACCATGTCATGGATTGTGTAAAGAATGGACTCTCTCCTATGATGGATCTTTAGTGATTTAGAGGCTTATCTTTATAGTGATATTTTTGGTTGTTTCTTTTGTTCCTATCCTCTTCTTTATATTTTGTGGGCTTCATTGTTCCTATTCGGAGCACAGTAGTGTTTTTTTTTCCTAGAGGCAATGGTGGTTGTAGGGTTTTGTTTAACTATTGCAGTGTGTAAGGAGTAACATCTACATTTCCATGGTGATCCTTCGGTCTTCCCCTACTATTTGGAGAGTTTTTTAATTTTTTAGTTTTTTTTTCCTTCACTACCCTAATCCAACTATCATGTAGAGAACTCTTTAATGCAGTACCCCTATTTTTCATCATACACCTTCTACATTGATAGACTTTTATTGGGGGTTGTGAGAATGTGGAATACCCATCTTGGGGTGATTCTTGTAGATATACCTCTTCTAGGTTTGAGGGGCCTGGCTTGGGATCTGGGTTTATGATGCCCTATCTAGATTTGGTGGGATTCCAATTGCTTTTTTTGAACACTACTAAATGCTAAGATAGGGGGTGAATCAACATATACTAAAATTTAATCAAATTAAATTGCTTAAACCTTGATACATGGATTCAAATCAATGTGCATGAAAGTAAACAACAAAAAAAACAAATGAATCCATACAAGAACACTAAGATTTTTATGTGGAAAACCTAAACTAGGAAAATCTACATTGAGAATCAAACTCACAATATGTATTAATTATTTACAATATTTTAGGCTATAGGTGAGGGAGCTCACTACTCTGGACTTACAAGCTAAGGCACACTACCTTAGGGAAATATACAAAAAAGGGACTTGGATGACTAAAGATCACTTCTTTGGGGCAAGATACAAAATGATTGTTTAGATACAATATGAACATTACATATAAAATAACATCTATCAATATTCAAACAGCAGTTCACAAAACAATTCACTTATGTTTGCTCTACAACATTTCCAAATTGTTATATTGTTTCACATTCATAACATACCTCTTACATATTAATCCATCATACATTTGCACACATACACATATTCACCTCTTTGAACACAACTAATCTATCCATTATGTATCAACTAGATCAACAATAATCTCTATTACATCAGCCAAAGAAAAACATAATGTGTACATATCATCAAAAAAAAGAAATTTGATGCAAAAGGTAAAGAAGATGTGTGAGGGTTCACACCAAGTTGGAACACCTTCCAAATATCACCAAAAATACTTTACATGTACAATTGTTAAAACAAAAATACAAAAGCTAGTGCACACCAATATACTTAACTCAAAATATCCTAATTTGAACCCAAAAATAGAAAAAGAGATCACCCACTAAAGAAGAACAACACTTTAGGAGTGATAATAACTGGTCCACAACATCCTTCAAGGAATATCAAGATGACGAAAGCATTGCATTCCTTCACATACTCCTGAAAAATACCAGAACTAGTAATAGACAATAATGTGACCTACAAACAATCATCCAATCATCTAGACATCTAAAATCAAGCTACCAAAAATATATCTAGTGCAAACATTTATTCTAGACAATGATATTGTTCACTAGGATAGTCAGTAAAACTAACAATACTACTTCCAAACTTAACAAGTAACATTAATCCTCTAGGAATACCTCATGTCATCAACTTAATCCATCTAGAAAGCACAACATTAATTTGTAAATAGATTTGTATCATATAACCAATCAAATAGACAATTGAACTAGAAACTATATACAATCAAACATTAGGAACATAAAATTTCCATGCAAAATACTGCACCATACATTACTACTATACATCACTTTTTTACAATAAATCATTAGTACCAATCCATAATACATTCATACTAACATTATAGAATATCTAGACCAAACCAATAACCAGATAAACCACCAACAACTGAACCATCAATAATAATCAACAACGGGTTTGACATTAATGATAAAAAGGACATATATAAGCAAATAACTTTCACCTAACCTCCCTTTGTGGTCTCCTTTTGAGGTGGAGGCTATCTTTCTAGAGGTTAGCTGAGGTTATTGTGGTTTTGGAGACTAAACATTTCTCAATGGAAAATTAATTCCCTATTAGAGTTGGTTTCTTCTTGTCAGTTGTGGGTTGGATGTGGTTACATGTGTTTAATCATAAAGGGCTTTGCTTCCCTCTTTCCTACTCCTGTGATGGCTTCTGACTTCTGCTAGGGGATGTTTTTAACTTCTTGGGCCTATGTTTCTATCCCCACTTCTCCTTGAGGGGGGATTATGTTCCTCTTTCACAATTTTTTTTGGATGCCTACTGCTCAGTGTGGTCTCCTCTAGGGTCCTTACTATCTCTGGGATCCTGAATATCTCCAAAACTTTGTGATATTTGTTGGAGATTTTCCTTCAAGGTGGACCTTCATAAAAAAATGTTATGGGAAGCCTTTCAAAACCCATTGTTTTTTTTTCCATTTTCTTGGTTTCCTTGGCTTGGTGCTTAAGGTTTTTGCAAGTTACTGGTTTGGGGTATTTTCCTATTTACCCCTCTATTCCGATTAGGTAAAAAAATTATATTTGATACATGTTCCTATTTGCTGGATGCTCCAATTGTTAGATTCCTTTCAAAAAAGGGTCTATGTTTTTTTGTGCTTGTGGTTTGTTGGTCTCACTTCTTGTGAGCTCCCCCTTTGTGTGCACCTATGTGATAGTTTTGTAATGGTTCTAACCTCTCTCAATTTAATCTATTTATAACTAATGATACACAAGTATACTTTAGATTCAAATCTTATTTATATTTAAGACAATAGGTAGTTAAAAAATATAAGATAAATTCTAATGTAGAAGTGTTAAACTTTAAAAATAAACATTAGGGAGTGTAAGATAAGTCAAATTCACAAAGATGTTAGAAAAATAAATATGCTCCTTAAATTGTTCAGGCCAATAAGAAGACACACAATCATTGAAGAAATAATTAATCTAGATGAAGGATATGAAGCTAAACATTATCATAAAAATAAATAAATACAAAACTTAAAATAATTGGATGTGAAACTTAGATCAATAACTAATTATGGGAGAGTGTTGTTTGTGATATTAGTAATTGGTTATCCTTGAGAATATTAATCTTGATGTCAATAATTGACTTTCCTTTTTTAAAGTTGTTTAAGGCTCTTTTTGATGAAGACATTTAATTAAATTTCTATTTGTCAAGCTCATTATATGATTGTAAACTTGACATTCATGAGTATAGACCAAATTTTTTGTTTCTTCAATGTGCATATATTTTGTTTTATAGATTATTGCACAATATAAATCATTCTCCATGATGTCGATATCCAAGTTGATATAGGGTGAGGTGTTGTTTATTAGAACATTTTCAAAATAGTTTCCTTGAAATCTAATCTACAATGACCCAAAATCGATCTATGTATGAACAATAAAAATTTATAGATCAATGATAGAAATAATCAAGATATACAATGCGATGAACTATTTCATGGATAAATATATCACTTATAAACTAATTATAACGTTTATAACACAAATAAGAAATAATCCAAAAAATAAAGGAAGAGAGCATGTGTGTTTTATTTCCATCATTAAAATGTCAAAATACCTACATAAATACTATATTAAAAAGAAACAATTGAATTGATATATCTTCTTCTTTTCCCCATATTATAGACTTATACATAGACACTTTAGAAGTTGATTGAATTTATAATCAAGATGATAAATTAAAATCATAAACTATCAATCATCTATATATAAAATTGAATAAATACATTATTTACTCATAATAATTATCATGTTGAACAAATTCTATATTTATTTACTCATAATTATTATCATGTTGAACAAATTCTATATTTATTTATTTTTAATTTTTTTTAACTTTGATCCTACTAGATTATAAAAGCATGCATCTTGAATAATATATCATTACCGACCTTTTTCATTTAAAAGGAGACCCATACAACAACCAAAAGAGAAAAATTCTAGAAAGTAAATTGAATGGTGACAATGACAGAGCGCGCGTCTTAATCGAACTGCATAGAAAAAAATTGCAATAACATCTCAAAATTTTATCACAATAACAACTCAAATTACCAAAATATCTTTCTAAACTCGTTTCCTTGAAATGCTGTACTACTAAGAAAAGTTTCAAAAGAAATTTTGAGTTCAACTACTAGGGCGTGTAACTATTTTTTGAAAGCTTGTTAAACAACAAATGCAATAAGACTTCTTAGCATTTAAATGCTCTTATATGTTTCAAATACGTTCAACATAATGCAAATCAATGCAAGAATTTAAATATCTGGCGAACTAGAAGATTTGGGTCTACTAAATATGATATTAAGAGTTATGTTTTGAATGATAGTAAGAAACATGGAGATCCATGTGAAAGAAGAGGGATATATAATACTTTCAATGATAAATTAACACATCCAATACATCTAACAATAATGTTTTTGATAAGGGTAAACGGGTTTTACAAGGACCCGAAACCTAAAGTTTTACAACAGCCGTCCAACAACCAATCCAGCAAGAAATAATAGCAAAACAGGGGATCAACCTCGAACAGAAACAGAGACAAAAAATGCAAACAGACAAGCTAAAGCAAAAAAGCTCTCAGTTGAGCGAGAGCACCAAATCCTTGTTCTTTTGGATGGAAAGCCTATTGATTTCCTCAAGTTCCTCCATGATGAATCTAGAGGTACCCTTGTTGTTCCTTTTGCTCCTCGTTCTCGAACTGGGTCCAGTGGTTTTGTTGTCTCCTGCAGCCGCATCATTTCCTCCAAGATCTTTCATCGGGTCACTGTGGAAGTATGTGTAATCAGCAACCATCTCGTTAATGTTTTCAAGACCCTCAATGCTGTTGTTCATGGCTTCTTTACTAATGTCGACTAGGTTCTTGAGATTTTTCTTAATCTCCGCCATGGATTGTTCCACCTTATCAATCCTCTATTCATGGTTACATTTCATGACCTCAACATTCTGAGAGAGTTTTTGAGTCATGATCATGAGTTTTTCTGGCTTGCTGGGTTCAGGGGAAGCAATGAAACTGTCAATTATTTCCTTAACCCCCATCTTCTAGGTCTCGATTTCATGCTCAACCCATTCCCAGTAGTGCTTATGTCTTCTGGTGGCTTCCATGACAAGATTCATCAGACTACCATCTTTCCCTTGATTATCTTTTTGGGCACTGATAGGGATGTCCATTTTAATCGCTTGGTCTATAATCTTTGGGCTATGATCCTTCATAGATAGATTTTTCTTTTTGGTGAGGTGTTTGGCCTTGGAGATCAGCTTGGTGTTGCTTTTGTATTTACTAGCTGCCCATCTGGGGGGGTTCTTTCTTTTGAGCATCTCAGGAGTGACCATCTTTTCCTTTTCATCTGCAGGTTCATATTCAGGGTCATAAACAAGAACCCCACTATCATCCAGGTCCATCTCCAAGTTAGAGACGTCTTGGACCTTCGTCTATAGACCAATCTTGGCAAGCGGGGGCACAATTTCAAGGGATTTGGCATGTTCCATGATGAGGATGATAAGTCCCTCATGAAGAACAGGGTTGCTAGGGTTTTCCAGGTTCTTTTCCAAGCTATTCCCAAGGGAGGAGGAAAGATAGTAGGGAACAAAGATAATTTTACCATGGTGGAAATGTTTTAAAATAGTGAAATGGTAGGAGAAGAGGCTAGAATACCTGCCATCAAGGATGATATATCTTATTATAAACTTACACATATCTGCCCATGGGGCCATGAGGTCTTTTCTATTGTAGCTGATGTCGGCCATCTTGGTGACTATAGAGCGCTCCTTGTCTTTTTCAAAGAAGCTCGAGAAGTCCTCCTCCCCTATTTTTTTGTCTCTGTAAAACCTTCTTCCAGTCGTAGCCACACCAGTGACCATCGCCACCAGAGTTTCATTAATCTGATAATTAGCACCATAAGCCCTGAGACTCCCTTTTTTCAATCCGTTGACAAAGGCCTCCGTAATCAGATGAGAGGGGCCATGAAGCCTATCCAGGTAGGGGACGAGACCACCATCAATGACTTCCTACCAGATATCTTTATTCTTTTTCCACTTATCACATGTAGAGGGCTCTTGTATGTTCTTATCCTCTCCCATTATGCTCCAGGACACCAAATAATAGGAGGTCACCATCACCAACCAGTCACAAAAAATGAGCCACGCCCAAAGGATATCAAAACAGTAGAAGAAAAGCCACACAATGGGATGGGAAAACCAGTCGCCAAGGAGGTTTCTAGATTTTGGATTAGAGAAAACCAGAAAGAGTTGTTTCCCTATCAACTCGGTCATGTCATGATGAGGGAGCATTGATCAACATAGTAATCATTATGTGCTAGATCGCACAAATTTTCAAGGAAATCATCCCTGCTACTCCACTATTTGGTTGCCATGTATCCCACCACTAGATTGGGCAGTAGATCCACTGCCTTATTGCCTTCTCGGTATATGTGCCATATTTTGAAATCTGTTAGATCATTAATTATATTTCATCATTCCTTGATCAGGCTGGAAATCGTCCAGCTAGGATCCGTGCAACCACTCAAGAAATTGACAGTGTTTAGCGAGTCGGACTCCAACCATACTTTAGTAAACCCCTCTCTTTTAGCCATGTGTAGCCCGATGTGGGTAGCACTGGCTTCCATATAATGGTTAGTCTGGGTGCACAGGGAGAGCGCCACCACAAAACCAATAGACCAGAGTGTTTCCTATCCACTCCCCTACACCCAGTGCCCTAGGATTTCCTTTACCCGCCCCGTCCATATTGATTTTGATCCAGCCCAAAGGGGGAGGATGCCAAACAACATTTTTTCTGCACTACTTTATTTTGTTGATAGGGGTGGCAATGTTCCAATCAATTTGCCACCGATTGATAGTATCCCAATCCTCTTGGAGGGTAGGAATGGGGGAGTCATTCTTTCTACTAGGGCATGCATGGAGAAAGTTCTCTTTAATAGCATTGTGTATTCTAAAAGCCACAACAAAAGGAGGAGAATCCAAGTCCCTGAAGACTATTATTTCTTTCTTTCTAGATGCTTCAGACAATATGAGGAAGAGAAAGATTCTAAAGAACACTTGAGGCCTGATTATCAAAAGGTCATTTCCATTCAAACCATATTCATTGAGTAGAAGGAGGGAAGACCCAGGAAATGTTCCAAATGTTAAGGAAGTTGTTCCATATATATCCTTGGTATAGGCACAATGCAGCAGAAGATGACTAGTATTTTCCTCCACCTCTTTACAGAGAAAACATCTGTTAGAGAGAGGAATACCTCTTCTGCAAAGATTATCAATGGTAGAGATCTTGCCCTGCATAAACAACCAGAAGAAGATGTTAATTTTAGGAATTAGGAGATTGTTCCAAATACCCACCCAATAGGGGGGGAGAAGGATCTAGAGATGAACTTATAGGCATCAACAACTTTGAACTTCCTAGAAGAGGAGGAGTTCCACAAAACTTCATCCTCCCCTTGAGAGTAGGGGATGTGGATGGAATTCAACCAAGGTCGCATAGGTCTTAGATCATTATCAATAGAAGAGAGGTCCATCCATTCTCCATTTCTAATGTAATCAGCCACTTAGGCGCCAATTTTTCTGAGGCATAATTTTTTGTAGGGGGGATCCCAAATAAAATTCGATAGGAGGCCCTCACTAATCCACCAGTCATCTCAAAACCTAATTCTAGTACCATTGTCAAGCATCCATCTGCAACCATGCAAGATAACTTTGGAGGAGCCAAAGAAATTGTTCCAGAAATTAGAAATCGCATTGGGGAGCTCATAAGTTTCCAGAGTATTTTGGATATCAATAATGTGATATTTAAGTTTGAATATATCAATCCATTTATTAGTCTCCTTAAGACATCTCCATAGCTACTTGGACATCAGGGCTTTATTGAAGTCTCTCAAATTCTGGATATCTAGGCCTCCCATGAGTTTGGGCAAGCAGACTTGATTCCAGAACACAAGGTGTAATCTATTTTTGGATTTAGTTCCAGTCCATAATTGTTTTTTTGAATTCTTTCCAATTTATCCGCAATTTTGGTTGGGATTTTGAAACAACTCATAGCATAAACCAGAAGGCTCTGAAGAGAGGCTTTGAACAGTTGGAGCTTGCCCGCTTGGCTTAGCAAGGTGCCTTTCCATCAAGCTAGTTTGTTATGGAATTTGTCTATAAGATTCACCCAAAAGGAGTCAGGAGCTGGGCCCTAGCAGAGGGGAAGGCCCAGATAGGAATTAGGCAAAGTTCCAATTTTGCATCCAATAATCAAGGCAGTTTTAGCTTTCCTATGCTTGGGGGTGTTAAAGAAAAAGATGGAGCTTTTAGCCAGGATAATTTTTTGCCCCGAACCATGTTCATAAATATTTAGAGTCGTTTTTAAATTCTTGGCTTCTTTGATCGAACCTTCCCCATCAAGAGAGTGTCATCCACAAATTGTTGATGAGAGCAAGTGGGGGCCTGAGAGGAGGGTCGAAGTCCCATAATATTGCCCTTTCTGACTTCCCTCTGAATTATTCTTCAAAGAACCTCACTCATTAGAATGAAAAGGAAAGGGGATAGAGGATCCCCTTGATGAATTCCCCTAGACCCAGAGAAAAAACCGGAGGCAGATCCATTAATCAACATAGAGAATTTAGGGGTGGAAACATATTGCTCAATAATCTTGATTAAGTTATCTCTGAATCCAAAGGCCCTGAGAATTTTGAGAAGGAAGCACCAATTAACACTATCAAAAGCTTTGAGAAGGTCAAGTTTCAAGATAAAACCTGGTTTTTTGTTAATAGAAAGGGAGTGGATGTTCTCATGAACCACAATATCAGAATCCAAGATCTGCCTCTTGGGGACAAACCCATTTTGATACTTAGAGATTAAAGAGGGAATGAAACACTTAAGCCTGAGCACAAGAATATTGGTGAAATTTTTATAAATAGAATTGCAAAGGATAATAGGTCTAAAATTCTGAAAAGAGAAGGCGTCGAGTTTCTTTGGTATGAGAACCAGGAAAGTGGCATTCAACTCCTTTAGGAGGGAGAGAGATCCAAAATATTCTTGAGCAGTAGTGACCACATTAGAGTAGATAATATATGCCAAAAGTTTTGAAAGAAAAAAAGAGGGAAGCCATCACATCTGGGGACCTTGTTACCTTCAAAAGAGAAAACAATATTGCGAACTTCTTTAGGGGAGGGGATTCTGGTAAGCTCCAAGTTCATGTCCCTAGAGATGATGGAGGGAATTTCCTGCAAGATTTCAAACCGAGTTGAAGGATCCAGGGGATCATCCACAAAGAGGAGATTGGAGAAAAAATTGATGGCTTCCTGACAAATCTCATCATGCTTGTCAATCCATCTTTGCCCAATCTGAATTTTGTTTATTCTATTGGTAGCCCTATGTTTAAGAGTCATAATATGAAAGAACTTAGTGTTTTTGTCACCGCTTTTGAGTCATAATGCTCTAGATCTCTGCTTCCAATATTCTTCTTCTTTGGAGATAACGTCATGCAATTTGGTCAAAATATCAATTTCTTTATTTGAGACATCAATATCACACCCGTAAGATTGGATATGTTCTTGAACCTCCACAATTTCTAGTTTGAGCTTCTCTTTAGCTCTGAAGATGTTGCCAAAAGTAGATTTATTCTAGCACTGGATATTAGACTTAACATTGGAGAGCTCCTTGACTATTCGAAACATAGACATTCCTTGGATATTAATACTCCACCACTCCAAAACTTTATCTTGGATTTTCGGGGCCATGAGCGACATTTTCTCATATATGAAGTGATACACCTTTCTGCCAGACAATGGAGAGACTAAGAGGCAGATGGGGAAGTGATCAGATCCAACACGGGCTAAGGCGTTGAGTCTGTAGGATGCCAGCTGGAGACAATCTGGAGAAATAAGACCCCTTTCAAGCTTGACCTGAATGAGATCCTCCCCATTGCATCTATTGGACTAGGTGAATTTAGCCCTAATGAGATCAAGATCTAAAAGGCTTAAAGAGTTGATCATGTTAGCCAAGTCTTGTCTATTATCAATAGAAATTGGCAAACCACCATATTTTTCCAAATTAAAAAGAGGGGTATTGAAATTTCCCAAAAGGATCAATTTCTCATTAGGGAAGAGAGATCAAGAAAGGCAAATGGAAGACCATAGAGATTTCCTAGCTGATCTCTCATTATGAGCATAGATGTTGGAAATGATTCATGAGGATCCATATTAAGATTAAAGAATCTAGTAGCAATGTGATTGGGAGAAGAGAGGACCACCTTACCAAAAAGTAGTCTAGGATTTCAAGGGGTGGCAATAGCACTAGAGGCACCATCAGCATCCATGCAGTGAACACCACAATCTCCAAAAATGGCTAGTTTGAGTTTTTCCACTTTACTACCATGCATTTTTGTTTCTTGGACAAGATAAATATTAATCTTGTGATTTCTGACCAAATTAGAAAGCAGGTCATGCTTATGGGGGTGATTCAATCCCGTTATGTTCCAAGAGATGACCTTCATTTAGCATGAGGGGGGCATCCCATCCCCATTTCTGGTAAAGTTATTTGGGCTCCGTCCGTAATGGCAACCCGACTTTGTCTTTCCCTGTTAACTGCATTAGAAGGTCTCCCCACCCCCCTTGAATCTGATCCATTATCCACTCTTTGTCTGTTTCTAGTTAGGACCCCCCCAGGAGACAGGGTGATTCGGCCAATATGGGAGTTCCTTCTTCTTTTTTGGGCTTGACCTCAATAAAATGAGCGGGCTCCTCAGCAGGAGGATCTTGCAAAGGGTCGGTCTGGGCATTCAACTTAAAAGAGTTATCCATATCAACAATCAACTGATGGGAATATCCTAGGCATAACCAGGAGAGGCTGGGGAAACCCCATCAAAGGAAGAGGGAGCCCCAACAACCTCCCCAGGGTTCGAGCTACTCGGGTCAAGGTTAGCTGGAAAAACTGACTCAGGATAAGAGACAACTAGAACTGATCCCAAAATAGTTGAGGGAGGTACAACAACCAGGGCATCCACCTTTTCTAGGGGCATCTAATTCCTTTTTCTCCTTTCCTTCTTAGGCTTAGATGGGCATTGTCTAGCCCAGTGGCCAAATTTTTTTGTAGTGGAAACACGCGAAGGGAATGGATTCATACTCTAATTTTTGCACCCATCTATTGAGATAAGAGAAGAGATCTACCTCAGAAGGTAGGTTAGAGGATTGTTTGACGTTCACACAAAGTTTGGCATAGACTAGTCATGTTTTTGCAATAGTCATTGGGTCGACAAAGATCAGATCCCGAAAGCAGGCAACAATACCTGCACAAATTTCTTCTCTCTAGAATTTCATGGGTAAACCTAGTAGTCTGACCCAGATAGGGGCTTCATTGCATTCCCAGTCTTTGGGATTGAACCCTAGTTCCCATTTTTTGAGGGCCAATGAAGATTTTGCTAATATCTAGGGACCTCCTGCCAGAACAGATTGAAAATCTTCTTCACAAGAGAAAGAAAAGGAGAAGAAGCCACCAACCATAGCCACAACATCAGATTAACCTTTACCTTTCCATTTCCTCACCATGCAGGAGCGGACAACCTCAATATTAGGATGAGGGCCTATAAATTTTCTAACCAAGACCAGATGCATATGAGCCATACTCTAATCAACAATAATGTCCAAAATGGAGATGGAGAAAGCACTAGAGTCCTGGTCAACCTTATGCGATACCGGTGAAATGGCCTTGCCTTTAAGTTTTGAGGAAAAAAGAGAGGCCCATTTCTTGTTGCATTCCATAGAGGGAATCTTATTATTGGGGCCCTGAACCTCCCCAGTTTTGTCAGAGGTGACAGAAAAACCATTGGCAGTATTGGTACCACCATCCCAGGTATCATTTGTGGCCCCATCCAAAGGTTTAGGGGGATCACCTGTGCTCCCAGATCTTGCGGGAGACAAATTCAAACCTGAACCAGTTCTCGTGCCAACTCTAGTTTTGAATCCCTCTCCCACTACTGCTCTTGACATGCTCAACTGTTGTTCATATTATATCTAACAATAATATTAGAAAGGTACATTTTTTTTAAAATAAAATTCCTTTCATAACTACTAATATAAGTGGTATGATGGAATAAATTAAATCCTTTTCTTCATGACTATCTCAAAATCATGAAGGGCGATGACAAAAATCTCTCATCACGGATTTTTGGAAATTATCTTGTAATGTCTACCACCTACCATAATTAAATCTACTATCTTCCATCATAAAATATGCCATCTAGAAATGTTGAAGAAATAGTTGAGTCTAGAAAATCATTAGTCAATGAAAGGTAAACCCCAAAAAAATTTCATTCTTCTATAGACCTCTATAAAAGGAATTGAATGTAAATTTTTATTGGAACTAATAAAAATAAAGTTTATCTATGTAGCAACATAGCTGTATAACAATTCCAATTTTTATCTATGTGTTTTTTTACATATTGTTAGCTCATGCTCGTCCACCATTAACAAGTTGATGAGTAGCTGGAAGAATGGAAGAGTCGTAGTTGGGGGTGTTAAAATGGAGATTCTAGAAGAATTATTACTTAGGTCACTAAGATGAAATATGAAGGCAAGAAAGTTCCTCGATTAAGCAAAAAGAAAGCCTATAAAAATTATCTCACTATTCTTGGAAAAATATGAGAGGTTGAATAGCCACTAGAATGGATTCAATATAGAAGAATCTATTAGCCATTTGGAGGAATTGATTATGTGTTGCATTGATGTTTTGTCAGTGATGTCAAAACTAGCTATTTTGGTTGCTTCACCGGTATCCTTCTGGTCCCGGTAAGTTGTTTGGTTTCTGGTTGATTAGATCATGATGATCCGGTATACTCTGGTATGCTTTGGCTTTTGGAATTGGCTTAGATCTTCTATTCATGCTACTTAGATTCATGTTTAGCCAATTGGTTTTGATTGGATGCTATCTTATATACTAGTAAGATTGGTTTGCTGATCCGGGGAGGGTTTCACCAATAGAGCTTTGTTGAAGATATTTGATGTTATGCATAAGTGGTATTGGTGCGGCTTCTAGTAGAGATTCAGGATGCTGATGGTGATTATGTTTGAGACTTGGCTAATTGGGATCATTTATTTAGTGTGTGTGGACCTAAATTGGGTCCGGGTCTATCTAGGTTATAGATTGACTTAATGTAACATGTTGATTGGACTTCTGGATGTGCTTCCAGGATGTCTTATGGGTTGGATATTATTTCTTTTGTCTCAAGATGACATGTTCTATAATTATGTAATTGCTTTATTGTCTGGTCTCAAGACAACATGTTCTATAATTATGTAATTGATTTATTGTCGAGGGTTTGTATATATATGATGTAAGATCTCATTGTAGATCATGTATGGGATATAAGGGATAAGGAAAGGATGTATAAGAGTGTATAATGTAATAATCATTCATGCAGAGGATTTGGTCGATCATTGGTGACTGAGGTGGGTGTATGTAAGAGGATTAAGTCCTCTGGTATTGAGCTTAACCATAACTGTATTGAGACATTGGATATGTTATCATTGTAGTTCATTCTTTCTTCCAGATTGTAGTCTAGATTTTTATGTAGTCAGTGAGACTCCTTTTGTAATGATTAGTGTTCTCTAGTCTGTTGGCCTTTCTATAAGTGCGGGCCCCTCAATTTTTATTCACATACTTGCTGCAAAAGTATTAGCTGACTGTGGGTAGGCTTCCCACCATGGTTTTTCCCTTTACCAGGTTTTCCACATACAAATATTGATGTCATGTGGATGGTATTTATTCTCTAATTGTTTCTTGTTCTTAATTGGTATATCTGTAATTTCGGTAATTGGTTTATGCATTCCACTATTGGTCTTATGTGTTTTGGTATTAAAGTTTAAATTGTTTAAGGTTTCGGTAATCTGGTAACAATTGATTCACCCCCCCTCTCAATTGTCTTTTGCTTATTTGAACTGTCTAACAATTGGTATGAAAGGTCTGGTCCTCTCTGCAAAAGCTTAACTGCTTGAGGAAGATCCTACGACGACTAACAATTTAAGTTCATCTAGTTCATCTTTTGTTGTCTTTCAAAGAGAAATTCCTAGGCTTGATGGAGCAAATTACAGAGTATGGAAGATTCAGATGGAGACTCATCTAAGATATCTTGGTAAGAAAATTTGGGAAATCATTATAGAGAATGGTGTAACTCCTTTTAATCCAGCGTCTGGCAATCCTCCTCTGGCAAACTTGGATAAGGAGCTTGAGAATGATTGTAGAGATAGAGAAGCCCTCTTGTGTGAACTTTCTGATCATCAAATAATAGGATTGACTGACAAATCATCAACAAAGGCTAGATGGGACAAGTTGGAGACTCTTAATGAAGGTGACCCTACTGTTAAAATTGCTAAACTTGATGGTTATCGAGTGAGATATGAAAATTTGAATATAGAAGAATATGAAATGATTACTGCATTCATGGGAAGGGTAACTGAAATTATCATGGGAATTCAATGTTTGGTGGTCCCAGCAGGTGCTAAGAGGGGAGGGGTGAATCAACACTTTACCAGTTTTAACCAATTAAAACATTTAACTCTAATCTGAACTTATTTAATATTCATCAATATACTTAATCACTGAAGTAGAATATGCATGCATGAAAAGTTGATAGTGACACCAAGATTTATCTCATGGAAACCCAAATGGGAGAAAACCACGGTGTGATTAGGAACTCACAAAATTTGTACTCTTCTGGATTATGCCCGGTGAGGAGCCATCCCTGTTAGGAGATTACAAAGACACTACTAGGTGCCACCTAGTTAAGGGATTTTGATTAAGGTCAGTTAGTGCCTTTACCCTATTAAAGGTAGCCTGATTAAAGGACTTAAGAACATCAATTAAGATGTCACTCAGTTTAGGGATTTTACAAAGGGACCTGTTAAAGTCCACCCGATTAAGGGATTTAAGTTGCAATGGCTAGAAAGCAACAGATGGATGATCTGCTGAATTAGCTATTGATAGCTTGATCAGATCACAATGAGAATCACACTCTATCTACACCAGTTTTGTCCACTCTATACAACATCGGTTTTTTTCTTACACCTTCCGCTTTGCACTCTCTCAGTTCTCTGACCTTCGGGCTTGTACTCTATTGGTCCTTTGACCTTCAGCTTTGCACTCTGCCAGTCCTCTATCTCTCAGCTCTGCACTCAGCCGGTCCTCTGACCTTTGGCTTTGCACTCTGCTGGTCTACCTCAAATAGCCTATGCCCTAGTAAAATCCTTATAGCACTTCCTCTCACTCTGCTCTTCAATTTGGATCACCTTCTACATGATCTGCCTTTTGCAAATTTTATGATCAAGTCTTTTTCAATGAATTCAAAAATACTTTATACATTTTTTGTTGACACCTTCAGCTGTTCCCTCAATCACAGTAATCATAGATTTTGGAATAGTTTTAATTCAAAATATCCCACCTTTCTTTGTGCGCCCTGCAACAATTCCGCCAAGTGTTCAATGAAATTTGCTACCGCATCTTCCAAAGATAGTAACTTCTTGGTCGAGTTTAGTCAAATAAGTGCGAACCATAAAATCCGCAAGTAATTATGCTTGACTGCATGATAACTGAAGTTCACCTTACCAACTTATGATTTGGTGTAGACACAAGCTCACCAACTCACCTTTTGCCACCGCAATTGAATAATCGATCACCGATTTGAGATTTATGGTGATCGCCTATCTTCCTTCTATCATATCGGTGTACCAGTATACCACTGCACTTCTATATTTTTGTTCATCCTTTGATTGCTTGTTTTTTGTGCTAGCATCAAGTCTCTTCTCATTTTTGCCAATGTGGTTCCGGTTTGCATATAACCTCAAGTCTTCTTGTCTGATTCATTTTTTGTGGCTTCATCATCATTAGAATGACCGATCTTCTTGAATGATAGATCGGTTGGATTAGTCTATCTTCCCTTGAGCTAATTGAACTTCTAGTCATCTATTTCCAGTGATGTTTCCATGTGTTTGTAAGTCATCACCTTTGCTTACTGAAATACACCATTTTACCGATACCACTTCACCGGCCAGTGTTAGACATCAATGATAAATCTTATCTCATATATATCTGTTCTCTGGATTGACTGGTTTTGTCAATGACAACAATGTTGTGGTGGACCTCTAAGTGAAGATGAAATAGTTTCTAAATTTCTCAAAGCTTTACCACCAGCTTACAAGATGAAGGCTACTCCAATTAATGAATTGAGAACAATGGCCAATACTTCTATCAATAGGGATCCTTGGCTGGGAAATTATCTTCTTTTGAGCTTGAAAAATTTGGACCTTCTGGAGGTGTGAAGTCTGAACCTGATTTTCATGCATTTACATCATCAACCGGGAAGCAAGATTGGAAAGCCTTATGTGCAAAGGAATTGGATGATATGAAGAGAGAAGATGAATAATTTTAGCAACTTGAAGTCCTATTTGCTAGAAGAGTACCTAAAGGACTGGTAGGAAGTAAGTATGAAGGAAAATCACCTTTTAAATGTTTTGCATGTAATAAGATAGCTCATTTTGCATCTAGATATCTAGAAAGGAATTCAAGATTTGTAGAATGAGCTAGAAGATATTTTAAGCCTAACCCTGGATATTAGAACAAGCATAAGTACAGGAAAAATAGAGATAAATCATGTTACTTTGCAGATGAGGAAGGTTTGACTAATTCTGATGATGAATCGATACAAGACTCTACTAGTGGTTCGGACAATGGAAAGGAATGGGTGTTCTTGGCTATCAAGGAAGATGATCTGGCACTGGAAGAGAATATACTTGAAGAGAAGGCCCTTGCTGCTAAAATTGAAGATAAGGATGAATGGTAATTGACAGTGGATGTTCACATCATATGACTGGAGATAAAAGGAAGTTTCTATCTTTGCAAAAAATTTATGGCGGTCTGGTAAGATCTGGAGATGACAAAGCATGCATGATCAAAGGAAAATGAACTATATCAATGGATGTTAAGCACAATACTGATAATATTTATTATGTTGAAGGTTTAAGGCATAATCTTTTGAGTGTAGGAAAATTGGTGGATAAGGGATTTCAATTACAATTCAAGGATGGAAAATGCAAAATCATTAATAGATCTAGATTAGAGATTGCAACCGTTACTTAGACAAAAGGTAATATATTTTATTTGAATTATGGTGAGAAGACATCTTTGATTGCACAAATTGATGAGAATTGGTTATGGCCTAAAAGGCTATGTCATGTGAATTTTGATTGCATGGTAAATATTAGTTCAACTAAGGTAGTTAGAGATATGACTAAGATTGTGAAGCCCTATAATCCGGTATGTAAAGAATGTCAAATGGGAAAATAGGTCAGAACCTTTTTTAAGAGTATACAAGACAAATCTAATGATGTTCTTGATCTTATTTATACTAATTTGTGTGGTCCTGCAAGAATTAAAAGCTTTCAAGGTGATAGATATTGTATGCTAATCATTGATGATTATTCTAGAATGGTGTGGGTTACTTTTCTAAGGGAGGAATCTGAGGTTTTTGAAAATTTTAAAATATTTAAAGCTAAAGTTAAAACTGAGATAGGATTGAAGATTGAGTACTTAAGTTCAGATCATGGTGGAGAATACACATCTGGTGAGTTTAATAACTTTTGTGAGAAGAATGACATAAGGAGACAAATTTTTTCTCCCCGGACAACTCAATAGAACAAAGTTGTGGAAAGAAATTATAGAACTATCTTGGATGCTACTAGAACCATGATGATGGAAGCTAATCTACCTCATATCTACTGGAGAGAAGTAGTAAGCACAATAGTTTATACATTCAATAGAGTTCATATCAAAGGAGAAACCGGTAAGACACCTTATGAATTATGGTTTGACAATACACCTACAGTTAAGTATTTCAGAATCTTTGGTAGTAAATGTGATATCAAGAGAGACGATTTCATTGGAAAATTTGATCCTAGATGTGATGAAGGAATATTTCTTGTTTATTCTAATGAAATCAAAGCATATAGATCTTATAATAAGAGATTGCAGAGAATTGTGGAGAGTGCTAATGTCAAGATGGATGAGAAAAATAGAAGTCAAATCATAATTTATGAGAAAGAACCGGCAGTGGAAATGATCATAACTGAATAAGTAACAACTTTACCAAAATAGAATGTTGAACCAGTTACTCTGGCAGTATCATAAAATTCAACCGTAACTGAAGAACAGGAAAGAGGAACAGAGAGTCAGAATACTCCTAGGTATGTAAGGTTGAATCATTCAGAAGATCAAATCATTGGGGATAAGAACAATGGAGAGATGACAAGAAGAAGATTGGAAGCTAATGAGGTATTTTTAATTTCTCAAGTTGAACCGGTATCAGTAATTGAAGCATGCAATGATGAATGTTGAATAAAAGCTATGGAAGAAGAATTAGATCAAATAGAAAAGAATAACACATGGAATTTAGTTCCCCAACGTAAAAAAAGGAATATTATTGGAACTAAATGGGTATTCGGGAATAAATTAAATGAAGATGGACAATTTGCAAGGAATAAAGATAGATTGGTTTGTAAAGGATATTCTCAAAAGGGAGGAATTGATTATGGTGAAACTTTTGCACTTGTAGCTAGGATTGAAGCTGTAAGATTATTTCTTGCCTATGTTGCACATAAAAACTACAAGGTTTATCAGATGGATGTTAAGTGTGATTTTCTGAATGGGGATCTTCATGAGGAAGTTTATATTGAACAACCTAATGGTTTTTCAATTTCATATGATAAAAACAAGGTTTGCAGGTTAAAGAAAGCCTTATATAGATTAAAACAAGCACCTAGAGCTTGGTTTGGACAAATATCTTTTGAAGCTTGGTTTCACTAAAGGTAATGCTAACAACTTAATATATACTATAAAGTCACTAATGATGATATACTGATTATGTAGGTCTTTGTTGATGACATTATTTTTGGAGGTAAACATAAGTTGTGCATGAAATTTTCTAACAATATGGAGAAAGAATTTGATATGTCTATGATTGGGGAAATGAAATTATTTTTACATTCGCAGATTACTCAGACTGATAAAGGTATTTTCATTTGTCAAACTAAGTATGTTAGAGAGATGTTGAATAAATTTGGTATGGAAGATTCTAAACTGCTTAGTACTCCTATGGTTACAAGTGAGAAACTGATAAGAAAAGATGAATCTACACCAGTAAATCCTACTAGATACAATTCTATGATTGGAGGTCTGCTATATTTGACTTAGAATTGACCAGATATAATGAATGATTTTTGGATTGGATCAAGATATCAAAGTGATCCTAGAGAAAATCATGAGAGTACGATGAAAATGATCTTTAGATACTTACAAGGAACATCTAAATATTGTTTGTGGTACCCTAAAGATGATGACTTTAATTTATGTGCATATAAAGATGTAGATTGGGCAGGTGATATTGATGACAAGAAAATTACTTCCGGTGGAACTTTCTTTCTTGGAAAGAAACTTATTTCTTGGTCAGCAAGAAACAATCATGTACTTCTTTATCTACTACTGAAGTTGAGTATGTTGCTACTTCTACTAACTATACACAAGTTATATGGATAAAGCAAATGTTGAAGGATATAAAAGTTCATTGTAATGCACTGGTAGTTATTCACTGTGATAACTCTGCTATTGACATATCAAAGGATCTGATATTTCACTCTAAGAGAAAGCACATATCTATCAAGTATAAATTTTTTAAGGAGAAGGTGGAATAAAATGAAGTTAGATTATTTTATGTGAACACTAAAGAGTAGATTGCAAACATCTTCACTAAACCTTTGCCTAAAAAAATCATTTGAGTACTTTAGAGATAGATTAGGGGTTTCTTCCCCTCTAGTAGAAAACTGATTGATGCTATTGGGCATCAGTCCAGTATGCATTATTAGAGATATTAGTCATTCTGGATTGATATGGTGATGCTACAACTCAGGGGGGCTAGTTAGTCTTGTGGTTCAGTGGTTTATGATTTTGCTTTGATATTTTTGTCAGATTTATAGCATTGATGTCAAAGGGGGAGAGATATTCATGTGAAATACCTGAGATATATACATTAGGGGGAGAAATTTGTAGAACTTAACTGTGATATCATCTTCATGGAAAGTATGGATTAGAACTACATTGCTATATTCTTGTGTGGGAGATTTGTTTGGCTTTTCTTGGCACTTGGATGTTTTTCACATCTAGTGTTTCCATTAATGCCAAAAGGGGAGATTGTTGTCCATTTGGAGGAATTGATTATGTGATGCATTAATGTCAACACTACCTATTTTGGCTGCTTTACTAGTATCCTTTTGGTTCAGGTAAGTTGTTTGGTTTCTAGTTGATTAGATTATGATGATCCAGTATTGTCTGACATGCTTTGGCTTTTGGAATTGGCTTAGATCTGCTATTCATGCTACTCAAATTTATGTTCAATCGGTTGGTTTTTATCAGATGCTATCTTATATGCTGGTAAGCTTGGTTTGTTGACCCAGTGAGGGTTCCACTAGTAGATCTTTGTTGAAAATCTTTGATGTTATGCAAAAGTTGTGTTGGTGTGGCCTCTAGTAGAGATTCAGGATGTTGATGGTGATCGTGTTTCAGACTTGACTGATTGGGATCATTTCTTTAGCGTGTGTGGACCTAAATTGGGTCTGGGTATATCTAGGTTATGGACCGACTTAATGTAATGTGTTGATTGGACTTCTTGATGTGCTTCTGGGACGTCTTATGGGTTGGATATTATTTTTTTGGTCTTAGGCTGATATATTTTGTAATTATGTAATTGCTTTATTGTTTGGTGGTCAACCTAATTATTTATGGATGATGGTTGGTATATATATGATGTAAGATCTCATTGTAAATCATGTATGGGATATAAGGGATAACGAAAGGATGTATAGGAGAAAATAATCTAATAATTATTCATGTAGAGGATTTGGTCAATCGTTGGTGATCAATTTGGGTTTATGTAAGAGGATTAAGTCCTCTGGTATTGAGAATAATTGGAACTGTATTCAGACATACGAGATGCTATCATTGCAGTTCATTCTTTCTTCCGGATTGTTGTCTGGATATTTATGTAGTCAGTGAGACTCCTTTGTAATGAGAAGTGTGCTCTAGGTTGTTGGCCTTCTTGCAAGTGCAGGCCCGTCAATTTGTATTCACATACTTACTGCAAAAGTATTATCTAATAGTGGGTAGGCTTCCCACCATGGTTTTTTCCCTTTACCAGGTTTTCCACGTACAAATCTTGGTGTCATGTGGATGGTATTTATTCTCTAATTGTTGCTTATGCTTTATTGGTATATCTTCTATTTCGGTAATTGGTTTATGCATTATGGTATTGATCTTACGTGTTCTAGTATTAAAGTTTTAATTGCTTAAAGTTCTGGTAATCTGGTGACAACTGATTTACCCCCCCTCTCAATTGTCTTCCAGTTATTTGAATTGTCTAATATAATCTCCACTACCATGTGGAGCTATCAACTATCATTTAATGAAATATTTCATGCTAGAAAGGATTTTTGTAACAATTCTCAAATTTCAGTTTCCCCTTTTGAATCACTTGAGGCGTGCAACAAACCTAAGTTATTTGTTCTTCCTTTTTAATTCCATAAAAAAATATTCTTATGAAGGGGTTTACCCTCCATTACATAAGGTATTTATATATGCAATTTATATTTTTTTCCTAGAGAATATGCCTATTTTTAAGCCTATTCCTCCCCACAATTCTCCAATTGATCAAGGTCAAATTTCTCCCCCCATATAGTTCCAAAAGAAAAATTGCCTTCGCAGATGATGAGTCTTCCTCCTCTCATGATATCTTGTTGCTCAAAGACCTACTCTGATCTCCTAAGAAAAAAAATCTTACCCTTGGCTTTGACAAACCCTCTCTGGTGGTTGACATTGGCCCTAAAGCTACCCTAGATAAGGGCAAAAAACCCATTTGTAACCCTAAAAGTTGACATCCTAAGTGAGTCAATGGTGAAGGCAAAGTAGTAAGTCCTCAAAGAACAAACTTGCTACTTCCCTTCCTTTGCAATAGATATTTTTTATAGTGAAATAGCTAAGGATGTTAGAACTACTTTCTTCACAGAGAATAGGTCTACTAGTCTTGCAATACTAATTTTTGTTGCTAAAATTACTAAGGTTATTGAGAAATAGTCCCCTAAAGATAAAACTAGAGACAAATCAAAGCACTCTTGTTTTGGTGTGGGTGCTTCGAAGAGTAGTGAAGGGACCCATGAAGAGCCTCTGTATTTGGTCCCAAATATTCTCACACTTCCCCATGGCTGAAAATCAGTTTAAAGAAGTCCTTGAAGGGCTAAATAGTTTAATAGATTATAGAGATAATAAAGATAACGAGCAAAATGTTGGTGCTGGTACGATTGAATGTCATGATAGGTAGGAAATGGTTATAAAAATTGAGGATCTAAGTTCCATGGTTGAGGGTTTGAAACCTTGAAAAACTACATTTGTTGTGAGAGAATTAGGGAATGTATCAAATGGCTTGAAGGGAGCACTAAGAATTTGATCAAAATAAACAAGGGCTAGATGCAAAAAATTCTAATGGAGCTTGTGATAGTAGCAAATAAAATTTATATTTATTTCTTTTCTTGAGGTATTTTTTGATTAAAATCATAGTGGCATAGAAGAAAGACAATAGGGAATGTTTTTTAGATTTAGGGTAATATTTTTCATCTTTTAACTTATTATTATGCATTGTGTATTACCTTTCTCTATTTTCATCTTACCTTCTGTATTATGATTTATACTCTGTTAATATTCAATTTGTCTAAACTAATTTATATGTTTCAATTTTTTCTTATATGGGTTTTTTTAATTTATATTTTGAATTCATACTACGTGGGGTGCTCTCTTAAGTTCATTGTTTCAATAATTTTATGATATTATTATCACTAAGGCTCTAATACACATCTTTCTCATTCTTTAAATTGAAAAATTATTCACTTTCCATTCTTATCTTCTTATGATATTGTGTTAATCACCTAAAACTGATTATTTTGCACTTATATTTTCATGATTGCATTATGAGGAGTTATGACATATTTCACAATTTCTCTCATCATCTGATATTTATAATTCATACCATGATTGTATCCTATATATATCATTATGAGGAGAATCACCCAAGGTGCCTCGAGACTATCCCTCTGCAACAAGCCCAAGAGCACCAAGGACCCATCAACTTGGCCTCTTGGCCGACACTTGGCATTGGCGTACCTTCTGGAGTTTAGTACTCTTGTTTCCTTGTATTCTCCCTCCATAATTGTATGGTGAGATTGAAAGGTATTACAGACTCCATCACATAATTTACTTAATCGTCATATGAACAGTTAGAAAAGCATTATTAAACTGTCATACATATTACAATCTATATTAATATTACTATTGAATTTAGCATAAGAACATTATAAGGCTTCATATTAAGCATACATATTCAACTCATCCCCATGCATACGACAAAGAACAAAGATGTTACTTCTTGTAACTTAATAACAATTGTGATCTGATCTGATCTATGGTGATGTCACTAGATGCTTTTGATTCCTTTCCTTTATCTCTCAATATGATGGAGAGGTCACACCTCTTCATCATGTATGCCCTTTCCACAATTAGCACCCTTTGAGAGAGTGCAACTCTTCATTATATCTGCCCTTTGAAAGGAACACAACCTTTCATAATCAGATCTGATTTCTATTTGGACCTTTCACCAAATAAGGAAGGAACAAGAGACTGAAATTACATGATTAAATCTGATCACTGGTTAGTACGAACTTGGCTCTGATACCATGTTGATTTTAGTCTTTTAGATTAATTCAATACTTAGAAAATAGGAATTTAACTTAATTTCTAGATTATATGAATTGCTGTTAGTACTTAGGAATTTCCAGAATTAAGTAAAAGTTAAGAAATGAATAAAATGAACACACAACACACAAATACCCTCGGAAAACCTCCTAGGAGGAAAAACCCAGCAAGAAAGATCCTCAGATCTGATTATGTCTTAAATACACTATTCTGATTACAACACTTATCTCTGATTGCTGTCCAAACAAAAAGTTGCCAAGGTAATATAGAGTGATGCCCTAGTTGTAGATGATCAAGACATCCACCAACAGAAGATAACTTTGATAAGCTAAAGCAACATGTAGCTAAATGTTATTGCAGTTCACTAAGGAGCATATTCACCGAGTGTAGGAGGGCAGATCACATTTAGGAGCAGAGCAGATCTCATTGTATGTGTGATATATAGAATGTGTTTACTTCATTTGATGAACTCACATGTATATCTTCCTCTAGGTATAAACCTCTAAAGTCATCTTAGCATAAAATAACCTTTTATTTTATTTATTATTATTCCTTATCATGTTTTTATAAAGCCACATCAAGTGGCGTGAGGATAGGGTCTACCCTATTTTTTGTTGGCGTGAGAGAGAGGCCCCAACCCTAAGAGTGGTGTGTGGGAGGAGAAGGGCCCAACCCTAAGAGTAGCATGTGGGAGGAGAAGGGCCCAACCCTAAGAGTGGCGTGTGAGAAGGGAGAGAAGGGCATAGCACTTGGCAGATTCCAATGTTGCCTTAAGGCAATTGGAATCCGCATTCTACCTAGTTACAATCAACAAAAAATACATTGTAAATGAATGGTTATTTTATGCATGCACAATAAAGATATATATTTGTCTTTGAATTTGTAGAAAATATGTTCTTCAAATGGAACTTCTTCCTATGAATACCTGCCCCACAATTAAGCATCCCAAGAATTTTCTTGATAGCATGGATGGAGGGCATCTTTGGATGGTCTAGTGGGTAGGTTGATATAATTAAAGCTGAAGAGAGAATAACACACACTTGATGCATATGATCAAATTATAAGAGACAACAAAAAGGAAAAATTGTTATCCTTTATATAAGGGGGAACTGGTTGACATATTCTAGGATTTATTTTAAATTATTTTAATAGTCATTATGTTTGGGTTACGTTTGTTTAGTGTGTTTTTAAGTTATATTTGTTTTCCATTATGAAGTAATGTAGTTAATTTTGAAACTATTCAATTGTAGTTAGATTGTTTTTTAATGTGTATTATTTTGTATTTAATCTAATCACGTTAAGTTTGTTTTATGAATGAAGAATAAAAATCTATGGATCAATGATAGAAAGAATCAAGATATACAATGCTACTAACCAATTTCATGGATAAATATATCACTTAAAATCTAATTATAAGACAAATAAGAAATAACTCAAAAATTAAAGAAAGGGAGCATTCGTGTTGTATTTCTATCATTAAAATACCAAAATATCTACACAAATAATTGATTTCTAAGTGTTGTTATCAATAAATAGTTAAATAGATATATCTTTCTTTCTTTTCTACATTGTAAATTTATACATAGACACTTTAAAAGTGTATTAAATTTACAATCACCATAGATAAATTAAAGTCAAACTATCAATCATCTTTATATATAATTTGAATTATTTACTCATGATTATTGTTGATCAAATTCTACATTAATTTAATTTTTCTTTTTAACTTTGATCCTACTAGATTATAAAAATACGCATCTTGAATAATATATCATTACTAACCTTTGTCAGTCACAAGGAGACCCATACAAGGTGTCATGACTAGCACAACGACACACACAATGCCATCACTAATGCATCAAGCATGGTGACACAAAGAAAAGGGCTTCACTAATCATGTGAAAGGTCATTGTTACCTTTGTGGCACCAACACCATAATTTTCTGAATGGCCTACCAATTGAACTCATGTGTTGTATAAATGTATGCAAATAATAGACCAAATATTTTCCTAATTGATCTTCCACACCTTTTCGGTGTACCCATTGCACTCCAAAATGCAATTGCTAGTTTAATTTATTTTTTATTAGCTTTGTTCCTACAAGATTATTAAAATATGCATCTTGAATAACATATCATTACCGACCTTTATCATTCAAAGGGAAACCCATACAACAGAAAAAATTAAAAAGCTAGAAAGTAATCTGAACGGTCACAATGACAGAGAGCGTGTTTTAGTCAACTTCCCAGAAAAAAATACGCAATAACATCTCAAATTTTTGTCGCAATAACAACTCAAATTACCAAAATATCTTTCTATACTCGTTTCCCTGAAACGCTGTAGGACAAAGCAAAGATTCAAAATAATATCAAACTGAAACTCGAGTGAGCTATGTCCACGTTAAGTGGGCGAGATATCGGTAGAGTCTTCACGTTGAGGAGGCGAGTAATGTTGGGAAACTTCACCTGAACAAATGTGCGGGTAATTTAACAGCCACGTTTTCACATTTTCAACCACTGGATTTTAAACTCACGTCGATGGCTTCCCTGCCTCGACCCATTTTACACCACCCAATTCGATCCTTCCCAAGCTATAAAGCACAACAATGAGTCCTCAAGTAGATATTCTAACTATCCAGTAGATATTCTAAGTATCCATCATTCTTAAGAAAGTCGAAAGGAAATTAGTACTCGCAAAGAATTCATCTTTTCTTAGCACTCATCAATGGCGGCCGTGGCTTCAATGATGATGAAAGTACCCGCAGCCCTTAACTGCGGGGCAGTCAAAAGGAATAGTGTGGGTCATGTCACTAGATTGCCCAACAGTAGCCTCCAAGTCAAGTGCATGGCAAAGGTTTGCAATTTTGCCGTTCATTTAACAATTAGAGTACTATATTTGCTTATCTAGATTTGGCTAATGCGTTTTACTTTGGTACGCGGATCAGGATCCAAAGGAAACGTCCGCTACTGAAGGCGGTTCTCCTTCAAGCTCTGCAAAGGTAAGAAACGCTCTATTTGCCCAATTTATATATTATTTAAATGATGTGCACAATTTTATGTGATAAAGATATGAATCCAGGTCAGCACGAAATTTGGCGACCTGTTTGCGTTCTCCCGGCCTGCGCCGGAGATCATCAATGGAAGGGCGGCCATGTTGGGGTTCGTGTCGGCCATTGCAGTTGAGGTGGCGAGCGGAAGAGATTTGTTGTCGCAGGTGAATAGTGGAGGACTGTCGTCGTTTGAGTTAACTGCAGGATTAATGACAGTGGGGACACTGGTGCCCCTGTTCAAATCTCTCTCTCTCAAGTCTCTCCATCTCTTTTTCTCAACCCCTACCTCCTCGTATCTCTCTCTCTTCCCCTCTCTCACTTAGGCTCTCTCTCTGCGCTTGTCCTAGTATATCCCTCTCTTTCCATCAACCCATCCCTTCCTCCCTCCATCTCTCTTAAGTGATCTCCCTCTCCCTCTCTTTCCATCATCCCAATCTATCCCTCAGCCCATTCATCTCTCTATCTCCCTCTCTCACTCTCCCTCAACCCCTACCTTCCTCCCTCTATTTTCATCGAACCCCTTTCCTTCTCTCTCTCTCTTTGAATATCTCTTAGGTCTCTCCATCTCATTTCATCAGACCCTATCTCCCTCCCTCAATCTCTCTCACTTGAGTTCTCTCTTTGCCTCTCTCTCCCTCCCTCCATCTCTCTCACTTGAGTTCTCTCTTTGCTTCTCTCTCTCTCTCTCTCTCTCTCTCTCTCTATCCATCCCTCCATCCCTCTCTTTTCATCAACCCCTCCCTTCACCCCTTCCTCTCTCCCAGTTGATCTCTCTCTCTGGATATCTATATCCCTGGTATTTTCCTTTATTTCCATGAGAAACTCTCTCTCTTTCTCTCTCCCATGGTATTTGCCTTTATTCCCATCACAAAAAGGGAGAGAGAGAGACATGAAGAGAGGGATGGAGGGAGAGTGAGAAAGAGGAAGGTGGGCATTAAGGGAGAAACTAGAGGGAGAGAATACCCAGGTGCAAGAGAGGGAGGAAGGGAAATAGAGATAGATACCAGAGAGAGAGAGAGAGAGAGAGAGAGAGAGAGAGAGAGAGAGAGAGAGAGAGAGAGAGAGATGTAAGGAATGAGAAAGAGAGAGAGAGATAGGTAATGTAGGGAAAGAGGAGAGACTAGAGAGAGAGAATGTTGATATGAGCATGCCGAACTGAAATTTAACTAAGTCTAAAATTTATGTGAATTCTATAAAAACTAGAATCTGCATTATAACTCCTAGAGATCTGAAACCACTCTCAAACATCCTGACAATATATACATAAAATATAGCTTAAAGTATAAGAAAGGAAAAAGAGAAATATTTCTCTTTTTCCTTTCTTATACTTAAATGTTATATTTTATGTATATATTTAGAGAGAGAGGAAGTGAAAGAGAATGATAATTTGCAGTTTCAAAATTGAAAATGCACTTGCCAAAATGCAAATGCATTTGGTGAACACTAAATTTGGCGCTCACCTTATTTGGCATGTGCCATATTTGGCATGTGCCATATTTGGCATGTGCCATATTTGGCACGAGCCAAATAGGGGGCACACCTTATTTGGCATGTGCAAAAGGGTTTGATTGGGGCCAAAAAAAAATTTGGTATCTTTTTGGTCCCCCATCTTGGTTCACTTGCCCATAATTTATCCTGACTTTCTATATGGTTAATGTCAAATGGTGGTTTACAAGCATTAGCTTGTCAAATTTTACAATACTAACATTGATGATATTATAGGGAATTTTAGAAATATACACCTAAGGAGTCATTGGAGACCCTGGTTTCCTAGTACTTCTAGGTAGGCATTCTAGGCATAATCTTCTACCAAAAAACTTGCAAAAGGGAGCAACAATTGAAAAACAATATAGAAAATTGGATGGGGAAAAATGCAATATATTAATTTTATGATAGAAGATATAGAAGAGAGTCAATTTGGTACTCTTTTTAGTACTCTAAAGGGATCTCTAGCAACTTAATTCAAATTAGGATCTACTTGCACTTAGAAGTGTCAAACCAAATAACCCATCTTCTAAAATGAAGGAAAACCTTATCAAAGAATGAAGGTCCCTCCAAAAGAACCCTACAACTAAATATATAGAATTGAAGGAAAATAATAGACATTCTTGTGATAAGGCCCTCACTTGAACATGATCTAGCTACAATCCATTATTCAGAAACCTAGATGCGAATAGTCTCTTTGTTAGGTCTAGGCCTTAGGAACTTCATAATGGGGACATATTGAAAACTAGAAGAATTCTTGTACACCCAAGGATCAGGTATAGAAAGAATAGGGCATTGGGGTGCTAGACGATCCATACTCTAGGAAACAATAGTATATATATTCTAAGAAGGAGAGGAAGATCTAATCGAAAGAGCCTCTAAAGAAATGATTTGGTAGCAAGAAACATCTTTAAAATTGAAAATAGAAGAAGGGGGCCCAGTTCAAAGGGACCCAAAATCAACCTCCAACCTAAGTTAAGAGGGAATAATGGACAAACCTTTAGAAGGAGGAGAAACTATAGGAAAATAATGTAAGCCACACCCACACATAGGTAGTAGATATGCACTAGGGGAAACAAGAAGAGAAAGGAATCCCCTACACAACCCAAAAATAGAATGGAAACTGTCACCTAGAGAACCCTGCATAGGCTCAAGGGTAGATCTAGCACCAAGAAACTAAGAATCTAGCCAGGTTTCCAAAAACCCATCATTAAAATCAAACTCCCAAGACACATCTTAAGATACAACACCCCTTACTCCATCCAAACTCGAGTCCTTAAAATAAAGACCATGACTACCATAGCAACAAAAGATAGAGGCTCTACAAGATCCCCTCAAACTATTCAAACAAGATTTAGAGAACGATGGGAGTGACGTAGAACCAAACTCTCCACCTTTAGGGAAAATAATTGAGGAATGCCTAAAGATGAACTATGTAATAGGAGTGGCTAACTGCTCTCTCTTGTGCCTTTTATCACCCATAATCCACAATCATGCCCCTTTAAGAAGACCCCAAAGTAGGATATCTTCATCTCCATCCTCTTCACCAACTTGAGCCTCACCATCACCAATGCAATAACCCACTTAACTTAATCCAAATATCTCAACTGATTTTGTTTTACTTAATAAATATTGATTACTTGTTCTAACTTATTATTAATTGTGTTTGATTCAATCAAATACTCATGTACATATATCCAAATGGGATAGGCATCCATCCAAATAGGATGGGCATCTAACCATACGAGTTAGGCATCAGAATATATGGGTTAGGCATCTATCCATATGGGACTAGACATCTAACCATATGGGTTAGGCATCTATCCAATCTGGGATAGGCATCTACCCAAACGGGGTAGGCATCTATTCATATGAATAGGATATTCTCTAGCCAGAGACTTTAGACTCATTGAGACCATCTGATTCTTGAGCCACTCTCTAAATAGTACACTCCCCTACTAGGAATGCATCGAGGTCTTCATCTTTAGGACTATATAAAAATAATTGTATAACAAGCTTGAGTTCTGCCTCCGAATTTGGCCTAAAGCCTCGGGAAGTCAAGCGAATCCATATGGGATTCCTTCTGAGTATGCATTAAATTAATTTTAACCTTTCAATTAGTATTTGAACCATTTGATTAAAATACCAAGAAGCTTCAAGAACCAACTACTCACCCAAAAAAAATCCTAATCCCCATCCCCGAATGTCGAAGTACAAGGGACAACTCTGCCCCTAGACTGCCTACATACCCATTTCGACATGGGATCAAGGCATAAAGTATATAGTTTTGGTTTCTAACTATGGTTTAATGTAAAATATTTGGTGGATACACAACCCTTTCTAGGGTGAATGTCCCAGACAGTTTCTTTGTGGTTGCGTCCCATGATGATAGCTCAATAGCAAAAAGGCTCAATATGGACTTTTGGTTGTCACCTAAAACATCTAGTGTCCTATTTCCTATTAAATACATCACCCTTAATTCACTCTCATCCACTGAAATCAACATGATAAAATATATTTCCAAAAATCATAACACACAACCAATCCCTAATGGGCTTTTCTGAGGTTTAACTGAGTGGATGTAAATATATTTAAAATTTATCTTTTTAGATTAACCATCCAACAAGGATTACCCTCCCCTTGTATTCTAACTTCCAAATGACCCTTAGTTCTCCTCGGTGATTTGGAGGGACGATCCTACAGATGTTGTTGTCGCAACTTTATTAAGCGTTAAGTGCAATAGTTCAACATGATGATATTACTCATGAGCGTGACCTAGAGGCATCATAGATATCGAATGCTGATAAGGTTTTTGTTTCTCTCACTAAGAAAAATGAAGTTTACTCTATTATAAGAAAAAGAATCTATTCACTCGAATACTTTTAAACTTAAATTAAATCAATTCTCTTGAAGGTACTATTGGTTTTTAAAATGAATCTATGATGATTAAAAGTAAAATATTGAACTTTCTTAAAAATAAAAAATATAACAATAATCAATCACTCGAAAAGTAATATTCAATTGAAAATGAAGACTATTATAATAAACCAAATTTACATTAGAAGTCCTATTTGTTTGATAATTGAAACTATAAACTACTATGATAATACACCAACAACTTGAGGATAATAATACTTTCTTAAGAAATAAAGCTATTATAATAAATTGATTTACTTGAAAGATAATTTTTTTTTAAAGAATATCTATTTAATAAATAATTTTATAACTTGAATAAATAAACAAAAATACAATTTTTTCTTTTCTTTTTTCAGGAGAAAAATTGTGAAGCTTGGAAATGAATATGATACAAAATAATAATAACTTACAAAATGATTCTAATTTCTCATAAGATACTAATTTCTTGGAAGAAAAAAGAAATGTAATAATAAAAATAATTAGTGGCATAGTCTTAACTACTTTGCAACAAATTCAAATTCCTGAAAATAATAAAACTATGCAATTAATTGTTTTAAAATGAAACTAATTACTTAATGGGTACTATTTTATTAGTAGAAAAACTATGAAATGATTAACTAAATAATTGAAAGGTACTTTTTTTTTCTTTCTCTTTTGAAAACAATGCTATTTAATTAAAAATTATCTAATTGCTTCTTCTGTGTTCAACAGACTCATTTTTGGGCACAGATAATTACTCATAAGTATCTACATGGAGTGCATTATCAAGATGTTGGTCATTTTAATTTACTTGGTAGGGGCTCATTATATGGACTACTCTTTAGAAGGGGGCTTCTCTTGTTAAGCAAGGTATTTATTGGGCAGTCAACTCTGGTAAGATAAATCTTTTTTGGTTTGATTCTTAGGACAATTATCCTCCTCTACTATCTACTTTTCCTTCTCTTTGGCCATTGCATCAGATTTTCATTGGAGTTGGCTGGAGTAGGGTTTTTGACTTTAAGGAATGTTGTTCTATGGGCTTGTTCTCCATCTATCATTGGAAGGATATGCATAGTTGCCCCCTTGGAGGAGATGTTGCTTCTCGTGAGCTTCTCTCTTCTATTTTGGTAGAAAGACATTGCTCTTCTTTGGAAGGTAATTATATTCTAGCGTGGGGTTTTAACCCTGTAGGTGTTTACTCGGTGTCTAGTGGTTATAAGAAATTGGATATTGATAAGTTTGGCTTGAAAACCTTCCCCTATTGGAAACAAGTTTGGAATAAATTTTGTTGGTCCAAATGTAACTTTTTTGTTTGGCTTCTTAGCCAAAATAAGTGCTTGTGTTGGGATAATATCTATAAACGTGAGTTTCAAGGGCCTTCAAGGTGTGTTCTTTGTGGGTGTAATGGAGAGGACTCTACTCATCTATATTTTCAATGTCCTTTTACACTACAGTTATGGTCCTTATGGTGGAATTGTTGGAATATCCCTACATTCATGCTACTTCTTTGATTGACTTTTGGAGACATTTGGGTCAACCTCCTACCAACGCTCCTGCACTTCAAGTTTCTTGGGAAATTGGTCCTACTTTCCTTGTTTGGTGAGTTTGGTTGGAAAGAAATTGTAGGATTTTTAGGGTAATCAACATCTTTTTGATCATGTTTGGTCTAAAGTTCTATAGTCTGTACAAGAGACCCTTATGGCTAAGTTTTCTTTTGATGGAGATCTTTCCCTTGTTGACATTACAGTGACTCAACATCTGTAGCCTGGATATGCTCTTGAGAATTTTGTCTCTCTTTCCCGGATCCGATATTCCTCTCATCAGATTAATAGGGATGGTAACTGGACTCTTCTCCCTCGCAATATTTTCAAGATAAACATTGATGGTTCTTCTTGTGGTAATCCTATACCTATGGGTATTGGGGGTGTTGTAAGAGACATTAATGATGCTTTGCAATTCTTTGTTCATTTGGGATAGGTTTTTAAATGAACAATTAGATGGAAGCTTGTGCACTCTTATTTGCCTTACAACGAGCTCTCGAGTTACATTGGAATCATGTAATTTGTGAGTTGGATTTGATGATTTTAGTCTCTCTCCTTACAAATCCATCTTCTAAGAGAACTTCTCGGCAACTTTCATCTTTGATTACCCAAATTCAATAGATATCTTTTTTCTTTCATTATATCTCTTTCACTCATATTTCCTGTGAGTGGAATAGGGTTGCTGATTTGCTTGCTAAATGGGCATCAAATCCTCCTTGTGGTTGGCGTGCTTTTGTTTTGGATTCTCTCCTAGCTGACAAAGCTGCTCAATTATCTAGTCTTCTTTAGAATGATGCATGGTGATGTTGTTCTTTCTTTGTTTCCTCTTGGTATCCTGTGGATCATCTCTTTGTTCTGTAGGGTTTTTAGGAGGCATCTATTTCTCCTTCATGTTTTTTGGGTGGTCATGTCCACTTTTATCTGGAAGTCCTTTAGCATTGTATATGATTTTCAATACCTCTTATTCATAATATATTTTTAGCTTTTTACCCAAAAAAATAAAAACTTCTTAGTAATGAAGGTTTCTCTAACTGTGAAAGTGGTTACTAAAAATATCTCCAATAAATTAATTTGTGTGTTCAAAGATAATGTAATTGCTTTCATGCAAATATCAAGCCACTACAACCAGATTTTAAGAAATGATTTAAAAAACCAAAATATAAAGATTCTAAATAGTTCTTACTTTTTGAAGGTCCTATTTCTAATTATATTTCTTTATTATGTCTTTTAAAAGTGAAATTTTAGAGTTGCGGGAAATGAGTAAAACCACATTCAAATTGATTTTGCTCTTATAGCTTTTCTCTTACAATTAGATTTACCTTCTATTTCCAGTCAATAATTTCTTTTAATTTATCAATAAATATTTCTAAAATAAAAATCCTCAAAACAATAATTCATTATTAATTACCCCTTTTCTTATATTCATAATTAATTAAATTATAAAATTTAATGAAAGTATTTGATTAAAAAGCTAGTTCAATTATATTGATTATTTTGCATGTTAAATTTTAAACAATATGTTTCTGGTAAATAAAGTCGATTGCAATAATAAAATTTATTATGCCAAGGTTCAAAATAGGAAAACCTAACATTATTTTATTTGGTGGAGTTTATTTATTTATTTATTTTTAATTTAAATTTTTTTTTTTTTAATTCTAATATCCTTAGGTAAAGTACATCCTAACAAAGTCTAGAAATCCAATCTTATTTCAAATATTAAAATATATATTGTTTAATATTTATAAGCATATGAGATGTGTCTAATTTTAGAATACATATAATAATTATTAGATGATATATTTAAAATCTATTATATATATGTAAAAAAATAAGATAAAATATTATTACTTTAATTTTACCAATCACCAATTTTAAAATCATTGAATAAATATTGAACTTTATATCTATCCATAATTCAAAATATTAAATCTTTCAAAGAAATATTAAAACTTTAAAACATTATTTTTATTTTTATTTAATTAAATTAATAACCTGTACTTTTTAAAAATAATAATAAATAAATAAAAATTTAACCATATATATTAGGTGGTGGCTTCCCACTATTATTGGGGTCCACATCCCTTTATAGGTGGTGGCCCTTTTTTCTGCAGGATGCATGCTTTTAGATTGTGCAGCCCCATTAATGGGTCGCAACCCTTTTATTAAAAAAATACTTTTATTAATAACACGGAAATTTAAAACATTGAATAATGTAATATAAAATATATATAACTCATTTGTATTTTTTGAAAAAGTAAATATAGCATAATAGGTGGTGGCCCTATTTACTGGAGGATGCATGTATTTAGATCGTGCAGCCCCATTAATGGGTCACAACCCTTTTATTAAAAAATTACTTTTATTAATAACATTGAATAATATATATATATAACTCACTTGTATTTTTTGAAAAAGTAAATAACTGGATAATGCAAAATAGAGTTTCCAAAATAAGAATTTAAAAAGCACATATATTAAATTTTAAATTTAAAACTTAAAAATTTAAATTTAAATTTTCTCTCTTTTTTTAAAGACATACATAAGCATAAAATAAACAAGGAAGGTTGTAATGTGAGAAAAGGATTTCCTTATGAAGATTTAATCCAAATTATTTGAGAATAGAAAGTAATTGATTAAAATAAGAGAAGCGTTTCACAAGAAGATTTATATAATGAAATCATGTATATATGTATACATTTGAAAAGAAATTTATTATCTAACTAATCTAAAACGAAGGTAAGATATACAAACTTATTGAATATATATATATATATATATATATATATATATATATATATATATATATATATATATATATATATATATATATATTTATTGAAATCTGAGAACAAAGAAAGATACATGCAATTCTTTTATCCAAATTTTGAACAAAGGAGATTTCTTAAAGAAGTTGAGAATGCAAATCCTATTTTATTTAACCCATGCTTTTCTGGGTTTTTTTTTAAATATAAAAAAGAAATGCACAAAGCTTAGAAACTATCCAATGCATGCATACAAAAATCCTCCTTTCTTTTCTCATTTCTAGAAGAAAAATATGGAGTATGCAAGTAAGAATAATAGAGGAAAACATGCAAGCAAGAATAATGGAAGAAGGGAACTTGGATGCTGATCTAAACCCTTGTTGAAGCAAACCTTGATTTCCCAGTTGTCCTCTTTCAAACCTCGGTTGTAGCCTGGTGAAGATCTTTTCCAAAACCCCTGAAAAATCCTATCTCCTACAATACAATATGTCTACTACCAAATTCCTCCTACAATTCACATGATTGCAAGTATTGAAAAAACTACTTTGTCACAAAGAACAACAATGAACTCCCCCTTTTTGAAAATCTAGAACTTAATATATAGAAAAGAGAACCATTTTCTCACTACAAAAGAAATTAATTGATTTCCATATTCTTTTTCAAAAATAATTTCATGCAAAATGATTAGTTGTCATAGTTAGGGTTAAATGCAAAAATTTGAATTGAGATTCTCTTCTAGAACCTTCTCATTTCCTCCTACATGTGTTAAATTAACATATTGAAAAAATTAAGTAATTTCAAAATTAAGTTCATGCAAAATGATTGTTGTCATAGTGGGGGTTACACTTGACCATACATTTGAAATTTGAATTTGAGATTCTTTCCTAGAAAATATTTTCATGCAAAACATATTCATTAATGCTGGTTCCTGAATGGGTTTACAATGCAAGAGGTAGAAACCAAGTTGATTCTTAAAATATCTATGGAGATGCCAACTCTAATAATTAAAATCCTCAAGAACTTGGCCAAATTGACAAGGATTCTGCATATCCTTCTACACTTTGGGCTTTGCAAAACCCGAGAGGGTTATCCCTTAGTGAATTTTATGATCTCTACAGCATACTCAAAGATTCACTAAAACAAAGAAGATGATCTCATATGCAGGCTCAAAAATAGGAAGAATTCTCAAGGATGGCAAATCCTTCAGTTATCCTCAACCTAATTAGAGCATGAGATGGGTAGAACACACAATAACAAATAGACACTAAAAGGTATTCTGATATTTTGCAAATTATAGGAAGTTGTCAGTGAGTTTGAACACACAACTAACATTAAAGACAATTACAAGCTGTGATCAGTGCCTTACTCCATTGGGTACCTAAATTGACAATATGTAAAATGAAAATATGACAGGATTTTATCTAATAGCAAAGGATCTAAGATAATATTGCCTTACAAAATATCTCATCTACAATTCCTACCCAAACTACTTATCAAAATCCCTGCATAAGGCCTACCACTCTGCAATTCCACTCAAGCATTTAATTGACCCCTTAGATCAGAGCATGAACAAAAAATACATACACCACAATAGTGCAATGAATGGGAAAACCCTTTATTCTACTCATTCAAAATATGATAGAATTATACACTGGAGAAATGGATTTGAATTATAGTTTATTTACTTGATCATCTATCTTCTGTCACCAAACAATTTACATACAACTCATTCAAGAACCTACACAAAGCTTGGCACTAGATGCTTTTCGTTGCTTTGTAAATGACTTTGCACCTTGTTCATTCCACCTAAAACCTGCTACACAGGACCTATGACTCTGACTAAGAAAAATTACTACAAAAACCAAATTCAGAACCCTATCTCATGGCCTTGAAATCCTTTTTATAGAAACAAGGGAGCCAACAAGCTACGGGCCATAAGAGACACCTATCCTTCGAAAACCACTAGTCACACCTGATTTTGTTATAAAATATGCTAATTGCATTTCATCCCTCTTTGTTGTTGTCGATGAAGATTTGATAAGGGGTCATGATAGACTAGGTTCATTTCTTGGAGAAATAACCGCTGCAAGATGCCGAAACTGCCTGCCAGATGCTTTAACACACCAGAAAACCCTAATTCTATTGCGAGAGCTCAAACAATCTTTGTTGGTTTTCATAATAGTCTCTGCTCGTGATCAAAATGCCTCTGGTAATTTTAAATAAGAATATTTATCTCTTTCATTATTATCCTGTCAGTAGACCATACCTCATCCACCATTACCTATTTGCGAGCGCGAAGAAACAACACCAATTCATTTTGAAACGTACTTTGAATCTCCACCATCGATCTTCCTTCATGCTGGTGTATCACATGATCCATACTGGTCAATCTAACAATGACCCTCCAATGTGGCAAGTGGACCCATCAAAGGTATGACGTGACACCTCCAACTCACCACCACCTCATCTTAGTCAACGACCATCTCACTCTGGTCCACGGTCCCACTGTCAACTTACCCCAGCCCCCCTAGGACACATGACATCATCTCATGATTTCATGGTCCATAATACCCTCACATATTCCTTCATGGGGTTACGTGGGCTATAGGAGTTGTTCGCACTTTACCCGCTATTACGGTGATCACCTTCTTAATCCAGTTAAAGATCGAGCACCTTTTTTGTAGAAATTAAATCATCATCATCTATTGAAGCACATGTAGATTGCAACAACTATTAGTTGTCCGGACTTTACTTGTTGGGAACCAGTAACATTAAATGTTTAAAAGGTCAAACCATCAGCTTAATCTCCCCACCGAGGACACATGGTATCATCTCGTGATGCCACAATCCTTATCTTCCTTGCACTGTCGACCAAGGGGGAGCGTAGGCCATATGATCTGTCTGCTCATTATCATAAAGGCCAAACTATTTAAACATTAAACTTAGGAAAATATAATACGCATTGGCTAAAATATTAAAGGGGACCTGCTAGACGATAAGGAAATATTAAACCAAGGACATAGGAAAATATAATGGGCCGACATTTAATAACTTTAAACCTAGAGAACACAAGGCCCCGCCAATGAACTTAGACCCTCAGCTATAATGAAATAAAAGTAATGCGGAAATAGAACAGTCTTAGTGTTTTAATAAAATACTTAATTAAAATGCATAAACCCTAAACCCTATGATAGAGAACAAAGGGAAAAAGTAATCCCGAATGACCAATATTTTGACTAAGGCATGAAGATGTTTGCACAGTCATTTTGAGGACTATCAATGGCTCTAATTGGGGACATTCATTACTAAAAAATGAAGTGAGAATCCAGAATCTCAGGTGGAGAAGACCATTACAGAGCAGTTAAAAGGGAAGGTTACCTGCACAGGGCAACCAAATAGAAAATAAATCTACTCTACTATATACAAGACCTAATCTAATGTTCACTAAAAAGAGCTACTTTAAGAAAATTAGGGCATCAAGAATTATCCATGAACAGGCAATTCAAGAGTAGCATGATAACTATTCCTTTTAGGCATAGAGGCAAAAACATTTACTCTACCCCAAGCTGCTTCTGGCTTGAAGGTAAAACCACATGTGATGGCCCAAGGCCATCTGAAAGGGTTAGGCAATTATTTCCTTTGCCATAAACATGGTTTTCCTTTGACTACACTAAAACCAATCTGATAACATAGTTGGAATGCCATTGGTCAAACATGCTGGCATTTTTTATCCAACTACCCTACTTAAAATTATCATTGCACTCACTGTTGAACCTCTAAAACTTATATAATGATTAAAAATTTAAAACATTGTGTGACCAAAACAAGTCATGCTCATTGAAAAACACACTTCCGTGCTGAACACAACATGAATAATGGCTTGAATCATTGTCACACTTAAGAAAAGCATCTCCCTACTGAAAAAGTATAGGCTCACATTCTAATATATAGCTGGGAATATAGGCCTCATTCAAATCATTAGTTTTCTAATCAAAAGAGGAACTTTCAAAATAACCCACCTTCCCACTACCTATAATAAGTAAACTGTCATCAAGAGAAGGAAAAGGATCACAACTGATCTTGTCATGCAACTGCAAATCATCAAGCTGAAAAAAGATTTCAGCATTTGGCTTTGAGTCCCTTTTGATGTCATTCATATTAGCAAATTAAATGCATGTTGGATCATCACATTCTCTTCTCCATGATTCCTCATATGCATGTATTTTCTCTTCCCACTCACATAAAAATTCATTATCCTGGGGTTCAACACATTTGGCAAGGGGTTTGCATCTACTTGATAAATTGGATTCATCATCACACTCTCCCAACCCATCACCACTTTGATCATAACCACCAAGAGCCACTTCTCCTTTATATGCACTAGCACTCTCATAAACAATGTCATCATTAGTATCCATACACATGCTACTACAAGAAACAACTGAGCTTTTATTAGCATGTAAATCCTCATTATCAGCACACATGTCAAATTTGAAATCAAATAATCCCATACATTTAAGCTCTTTGTCCTCTTTCATATCAGCCAGTTCAAACATGAGAATAAAATTGAGAGTAGATGCATTACTTAATGTATCATAAGAGGCAACCTTACTGTCAAAAATCACAACAACAGGGTGCATAAGTTCATCACTCTTTCCATGTTCATATCTCAGGTACTCTGCTGCTAGAAAGTCTGAGATTCCTTCACTGCTGATAGAACATATGCCATCTTGCTCACTTATGTGTCCCAAATTGTTGTCCTCCTCAACTGAAAAACCACTGGATTCATGAGAGCTTGTTTTTTTCATGCTATGGGAGATTGCATCTCCAACAACATTCTCAAAATCACTATCATCATCCAGAAAATAATGCTGACCTTATAGATATTTATTTCTATCTTCATTTACACTACCATGGCATTAGTTTTCAGGTTCATGCTCTTCAACCATCTTATGTTCATACACATTATCTTTTTCATGCTGATCATGCGACTGATTTTCAACAACATAGGGAGCATTGTTATTAACTCATGCAATATCATCACATTCTCACTCAACCTCATCATTATCAGCATACAAACTTTCACCATCTAGCTGCATATTAGATATGACATCTTCAAATATGTCTATCCATGCAGCCATGTGATCTATATTAGCCAGTTTTGTTCTCCTTAGCCAATGAACAACATCAGGTTCATAGACTTGCAAAAATAATTATACCCACTCGGAATCTTGAAGCATAAAACTCATAGGAATAATTTATAATACCTTCAAAAATATGGACAGTAGTGCATAAGGGTGCTCACCCACTTGTATTTTTATGTCCAATTCAGCACTGACATACACCATTGGGTCCTCCACATAGAAGCTTTGTTCTTGCACAATTTTGGGCTGATAAACTTTCTCATACGGCTAAAAAGTATAGGCTAGGGCAGCAGGGACACACATGCTTTGAGATGCACTTTCAATACTCGACACATGTTTCTCTAGTGCACACATTGTATCCTCACATGCTGGAAAAAGTTCAGGACTAGGAGGCTTCTCCTAATTGACTATATCATAGTTGCATCTCTCCAAAAACAACCTACTGAAGAAATCCGATGAAGACACACTTTATGCTACTCAACATTCATACCAGTCCTTTGCACCATCTTTCAATGATCTCACAAAGAACTTCATGACTATATCTTCATTGGAAAGTTGATAATATTCAACAAACTCACCGAATAACTTGACATGGTGGAGTGTTGATTCGGATCCTTATGCATGAAACAAAGGCACTTGATCCTTAAACTCGATGGGGAAGGGATGTGTGTACCCTTCAATGTTGCTGAAATTCAAAGGTTTGTACTGCTTAGGGATGAAAACCCTTCTAGGTTGATGTTCCTCAATTTGTTGATCACTCATTATACCAGAGACAACATTATGACCATACATCTTGCTTGTATTTACAAGCTTCTCATTCAAACTTCACAGTTACACATTTCTTGACTCTCCTTTTCAACAAAGTCTTAAGTAGAAGACCTAATAAATAAGACTAAAAATCATACTTAAGACTCTTGAATGAACCTATTACAAAGATTGCATACTTCTCCCAATATAAGCATATAACTGAAAAATGATACTAAGGAGTATGCAAATTTGAAAACTAACACTTTCCCTTTCTACTTAGTGTTACAACACTAAATAGGGAACTCTTTTCTACAAATGACTTTCATGAAAATACATTTGACTCATGAAATTTTAATACCTGGAAATGTTGTAGCGGCTGCAAATCACCTTTCTGGTTGGAAATATTGGTAGATCTAGAGCTACCTCCACATCTTCATTAGGTTCTTTGGTAGAGTCGCCACCTCTTTGTAGAGGACATAAATTACAACTGATAGATCTAGACATAACTTACATTGAGATATGAATTACAAAAGATTCTCTGACAACATTTATGAGAATTGACTCAACTGACAAGGGATGGACTTAATAAGCTCATAACTCTATAAGGAAAAATATTTCTGTCCTATGATGCGGAAGCATAGCTCAACCATCAAATTACAAAAAGACATGGAAAACTCTATGCAATATCCCCAGCAGAGTGGCCATTTTGTTGGTGACTCAGATGGGACAATTTCAACTATATATTAAGGAATTCTTTTCTAACCAGAGATTTTCCACAATTCTCCCTAGTAAATTCTCCATTTTGTTGGTTCCAAAATGGGTTTACACTGCAAGACACAGAAACCCAAGTTGATTCTTCGAATATCTATGGAGTTGCCAACTCCAATAATTAAAATCCTCAAGAACTTGGACCAACTAGCAAGGATTCTACAAATCCTTCTACACTTTAGGCTCTGCAAAACCCAGGAGTGTGATCCCTTAGTGAATTTTATGATCTCTGGACCATACTCAAAGATTCACTAAAACAAAGTAGATAATCTCATATGCAAGCTCAACAAAAGGGAGAATGCTCAAGGATGGAAAATCCTTTAGTGATTCTCAACCTAATTGGAGCATGCGATGGGTAGAACACATAATAATAATAAAAAATACTAAAAGGTATTCTAATATTCAACAAATTATAGCAAGTTGGTAGTGAGTTTGAACACAAAACTAACATTAAAGACAATTACAAGTTGTGATCAGTGCTTTACTCCATTGGGTACCTGAATTTACAAGATGTAAAATAAACATATGACATAATTTTATCTAATAGAATAGGATCTAAGATAATATTGCCTTACAATATATCTCATATGCAATCCTTAACTAAACTACTTATCAAAATCCCTGCATAAGCCCTAACACTTTGCAATTCCCCTCAAACATTTAATCGACTCCTTAGATCGAAGCATGAACAAAAAATACATACACCACAATAGTGCAATGAATGAAAAAACCCTTGATTCTACTCATTCAAAATATGATAGAATTATACATTGGAGAAATGGATTTGAATTATATTTTATTTACTTGATCAGCTATCTTCTATCACAAAATAATTTACATATAACTCCTTCAAGATCCTGCACAAAGCTTGACACTAAATGATTTTCTCTTCTCTGTAAATGACTTATTACCATTTCTCATTCCACCTAAAACTTACTACATGGGATCTATGACTCTGACCAAAAAATCTTAGTACAAAAATAAAATTTAGGACCCTGTCTCATGGCCTTGAAATTCCTTTTACAGAAACAAGGGTGCGGACAAGCTACAGGCCAAAGGAGACACCTTTCCTTCAAAAATGACTAGTCACACCTGATTTTATTATAAAATATTCTATCTGCATTTAATCCCTCTTTTTTGTTGTCGACAAAGATCTGATATGGGCTCATGATAGACTGGGTTCATTTCCCAAAGAAATAACCACTGTAAGATGCCAAAACTGCCTGCCAGATACTTTAACGCACCAAAAAACCCTAATTCTATTATGAGAGCTCAAACGATCTCTGTTGGTTTTCAGAACAATCTCTACTCATTCTCAAAATTCCTCTGGTAATTTGAAATAAAAATATTTTTCTCTTTCATTATTCTTCTGTTAGCTGACCAGACCCTGTCCACCATTACATGTTCGTGAGTGCAAAGAAACGACACCAATTTGTTTTGAAATGAATTTTGAATATCTGTTGTTGATCTTCCTCCATGCTGGTGCATCACATGATCCATATTGGTCAATCTGACAATGACTAGGCTCCAATGTGGCAAGTGGAACCATCAAAGGTATGATGTGGCACCTCCAACTCACCACCACCTCATCTCAGTCAGCAGCCGTCTGCCCCTGGTTCACAATCCCACCATCAGCTTACCCCAGCCCGCCTAGTACACGTGGCATCATCTCGTGATATTGCAGTCCATAATTCCCTCGCATCTTCCTTCATCGGGTTATGAGGGTCGTTGGATCTATTTGCACTTTACCCGCTGTTACGATGATTGCCTTCTTAAGCCAGCTAAATATCGAGAACCTTTTTTGCAGAAATTAAAACATCATCGTCCATTGAAGCACATGTAGAATGCAGGAACTATTAGTAGTCTAGACTTTACTTGCTAGGAACTGATAACATCAAATGTTTGAAAGGTCAAACTGTCAGCTAAACCTCCCTGCCGAGGACAAGTGGTATCATCTCATGATATCATCGTCCTTATCTTCCTTGCACCTTCGACCATGGTGGAGTACAGGTCGTAGGATCTGTTTGCTTGTTATCATAAAGGCCAAACTATTTAAACCTGAGACTAAGGAAAATATTATAGGTGTTGGCTAAAATATTAAAGGGGGCCCACTAGATGATAAGGATAATTTAAAGTGAGCACATAGGAAAATATAAGGGGCCAACATTTAATAACTTTAAACCTAGAGAACACAAGGCCATGCCAATGAGCTTAGACCTTCAACTTTAATGAAAAGAAAGTAATGCAGAAATAGAATAGTCTTAGGGTTTTAATTAAAGACTTAATTAAAACACATAAACCCTAAACCCTGTGATAGAGAACAAAGGGAAAAAATAATCCAGAATGACCAATATTTTGACTAAGGCATGAAGATTTTTGCATAGTCATTTTTAGGACTATCACTTACAACTTGTCATAGTGGCAGTTACATTTGACCATGCATTTAAACTCTGAATTTGAATTCATTTCTAGAATCTTCTTATTTTTCCTACACCATGTGCTCAATTAGAATATTGAGGAAATAAATAATTTCCAAATAAATTATGACCTCATGTGCAAGTCACCACTTATTAATTCTTCTTTTTAAACTAATTCAATCCTTATTCAATTTTTCCATCTCTAACTAACATTTCCCTTAAAATTAGTACTACTAGTAGTAGTAGTAGTAGTAGTAGTAGTAGTAGTAGTAATAGCAAGTCTAATCAAGGTCTAAGAAGAGAGTTATGACAACCAATGATTTCTCCAAAGCTACTGCCATTGCCTGTTTTAGGTAGGATTTTTTACACCATTCTTGCCCTCACCTTCATCACGCCTATCCTTGCTAGATTTTGAATATTAGTTTGTTCTCCATTTGGATTATCTTATTAAACATATTACTCCTAGATTAATTAATTATAATAATCAACTTTGGAAAATGCTAAACTTTAGATAGGAAAACCTAACTTCAATGTTGAAGTATAAAACTACATGTAACCAAACAAGAATATATGTACATTCATAATATCAAATTTTAATCTCCTATTAAATTTGAGAAAAAATATGAAAGAGTCAATGAACTTGTTAACAAGTAGAAAATAAGATACAATAATAAACTAGAAATAATTATTTAAATTATAGTACTAAATTAATGAAAAAACTAAATATGTTAAAAAAAATATCAATCCAATCAAATATGAATTAAGAAGATTGTAAATAGAAAAACTTGTAAGTAAAAAATGATAGTAACATGGCACATATAAAGGATATCCTAACAATTTATATTTTTATCATGTGAAGAATTAGTATTATCAAAAGATATAATAATTAACATTATCATATAAAACAACATCGCTAGATAGATAACTAGAATATAGGGTTATCACGTCATAATCATAAGCTAAAGAATGGGAATTTAGAGTTATCAAAGGAAAAACATCATCATGTTTGTGCAAATAACTATCATTAGTACAAGTGTGGAGTAAAAAAATAAATCTAATGGACAAGTCTAAACTATAAAAGAAGAAAAATCAAAACAATAATGAAATAACACCTACATAGATGACATACTCTCACCCATTAAATAAAAATACATATAACCTGGCAAGAGGGAGTTTAAATAAAATAGGGCGTATGAAAAAATAAAAATTTGTAATACATCTATGAACTAATAGATAAAAATAATGGTCTATGCAAATGTACTCAATGATGTGACTGTAATGTGTAATCAAGGGATGATAGGGTAAGAATGGAGAGACCATACTATAAAAATCTAAAATGTAATACAAATAAATGTAGCATACATTGATATAGGGTGCAACAAAACCTTATTAAGATTTCAAACAAAGGATAGATAGTCAAAAAAATATTAAACACTATTGTACAAGTTTTCAACTCCAAGGCTAAACACTAGATGAGTGTAAGATAAGTTAGGTTCACAAAGATGTAAGGAACATAAATATTTTCCTTAAAATATCTAGGACCATGAGAATTAAAATAATCATTAAAGAAATAATTAATATTGAAAAACTAAATGAGGCTAATCATTTTCATATATGTAAATAATTATCTAAATTAAAATAATAGAAAGTGATAGTTAAATTATAAGCTATTGATAGAATAATATTATTATTGATATCAACAATCAATTTACCTTGAGAATGTTGTGCTTCATTTTTTTGTAAATTTAAAACTAATAGGAATCTTTTTGATATAAAATATATGATAGATCAAAATGTTAGCTATCTATTGCTATGGATCACATCTATGTTACTATGACAAAATGTGTTTTTTAAACAAACTTCCTTGATAAAACTTCACAATAACAACTCAAACTACTAAAATATCAAACCTATGTTCAATCAAAATCTCTATAGAATACATATTCCCATCTACAAGACACAAATACATGCAATAATATAAAATGGGGGGATCAAATTAAAGAAGAGTAGAATAAATTAAATTTTGTAAGGCATGCATGAATAAAAGGTAATAAGAAAGGTCTATGGGATTGTAATTAAAAATATAACAATAGTGTAGAATCAAATATTGAGTGCGTAAGTATGAAGCAATGATCATACATAAAATACCAAACTCTATTGTAAATAAACTAATAATGATACACAAGCTATATAATTTAGATTCAAATATTATTTATATTTAAGAGAATGGGTAGTTAGTTAAAAAATAAGAGTTGAAATTCTAATGTATAATTATTAAACTCTAAAGATAAACCTTAGGGAGCGGAAGATAAGTCAAATTCACAATGATGTAAGAAAAGTAAATATGTTAATTATCTAGGACTTGATAAGAAAACATACAATAATTGAAGAAATAATTAATCTAGATGAAGTATATCAGCCTAACCATTATCGTAAATATAAATAAATAAAAAACTTAAAATAATTGGATGTGAAAGTTAGATCAATAATTACTTATGGGAGAATGTTTTTGATTAGGGAAAAAACGGGTTTTATAGGGACTCAAAACCACAGAGTTAAAGACAAAATAATAATAAACAGTCTAAGATCACTAGCATGCAAAAGCTGTCAAACACACAAAAGGACAATAAACCAGACAAAAAGACAGCAAAAAAAAAAAATGAGATAAACATTAACCTAAAGACTTTAAAGTATTAGGTATCTCATTTTCTAGAGTATTCATCTCATGGGCCGCCTTTTTTAGGTCCTAAAGCTCTTGATTGGAGGACTCTTCCTTTCTCTTTAGGTTGACTCTGGTTCTCTTTGACGGACAAGACTCCTCTTTCTAGCCTTTTTCTCTATTTACATCAAGATCCATGATCAGGAAACCTTGCTGGGACTTTTCCAATTTTTCTACCATTGTATTCATAGTGACTGCAGAATTCTTGACAATCTTGTGGGTTTCTGTCATAAGGGCATTCAAAGATTCCCTGATTTTGCTAACCTCCCCTTCAAGTTACATGGTTTTCTCATTTTCTTTTTTCATTTTTTCTATAAGTTCCATAGTTCTTTGAAGACACTCCACCATAGATAAATTTTCTTCCTTAGTCCAGATTGCCCCTTTATCCTTCTAAGGTTGCACTTTTTCAACAAACTCATCTAGTTTACTCGCAACTACCTTGTTCTTTAGGTTAATGTCTTTGATTTCATGGAAAACCCATTTAAAAACCCTAAAGTGGTCCATTGCGCTATTCTTGGTAATAGCCAAAACATCATTTGGAGATTCCTTCTCCACCTATAAATAATGGTCATCTAGTTTGATGTCTTTAGGAAATCTTCGCATGTTCTCCATGTCGGTGCTAGGGTAAGAGGAATGAGATTCTTCAAGGGAACTAGAAGTATCACAAGGGTCACCCAATGAGTCCTTAGAATAAGATACCAGCTTATTCTTAGGAAGGGTTTTCATTTTCTTTTTAGCCTTGAAAAGTGTTTTCACAGAGAGCTCTTTTTTGCCTGAAGGCTTGCTCAAAAGGGATGTTTTAGGCGCCTCTTTAGGGGGGGGGGGAATTTCCTCTTCCCAGTCCAAATCCCCATTAAAATTACCCACAAACACACTAGTTTCAATGTCATACCCTTCCGAGTCTGATGGCAAAAAGGGATTAGATGGGGTAAGCAAACTAGCAAAGTAATCATGAATGAGATGGATAAGACCAACATGTAGAACAAGGACATTCCTAGGACTTTTGCAATGTTTGAGAATACAATGTTTAAGAAAACACAACAAATAGTAGTGGAAAGAAACCCTGACCTTGTACCTGAAGTGGTTAAGGAAGATGGAATGGTAGTCGTAAACCCTTGTGAATCTACCATCCATTGTTATGTATTCCATCATGACTCTTAGTACCTCCCTCTAGAGCTTCTCTCTGGTGTTGGCCTCAAAGTAGCTGTTCGAAAACTTAACCAGTGTTTCTCTCTCCTCCTCAGTTTTATGCAATTTAATGAGCTCTTCATTAGATATTTTCCTATCGCAGAAGAATTTCATTCCTTCTGTAGAGAGGCCCGTAACTTCCCCCATAAGACCCTCATTGATTATCACTTTTTTTCTAGAGAGAATGATACCTTATTCCTTCCATTTTTTAATGAAATACCTCACAATGTCAAGGTTAGAACTATGAAGTTTTTCTAGGAAAGGATTCAACCCCCCTTTATCAATATTTTTCCACACCTTCTGGTTCTTCTGGTGCTTTTCGGAGCTTTTCGACTCCACTCTTTTCCTGCTACCCCCTATTTTTCACTAAATTGTCTATTATTACTAGCAGCGTAGATAATCTTGGCAACAATCCTACAACAATGCTTAGGCACCCACAAAATGTGCCATTTCATGCAGTTTGAATAGGTAATTATGTGACTATCGTTGTAGTGAATGAAACACTACGCTTCTCTAATCCGCTTAATCATTTTTTTAAATGGCAAATTTTCCATGCATAAGATCATTTCCAATTAAGGATTTCATCCTCGCTTCGAAATCCTTTTAGGATTGCCATGTCCGTCAGCCAGAGATCTTCACTACTTCATTGGAAAAATAGTCAGTGACCACATTTGCTTCCCTAAACACATGTGAGATTTTTACATTATCACAATTGCTAATGAGGGATCTAGCTTCATCGATCCAAGTTTTGAAGGTCCATAAGGGGGGGCGGGATTACATAGAAGATATTCAATTATGTTTTTAGAGTCCCCCTCTATCCATAAATTTTTAATGTTCAATTTGCTAGCAAGATCAATGACCTGAATTGCTCCTATGGCTTCGACTAAGTGACTGGATTGAAAGCACTTATGGGAGAATGTTTTGATTAAGGGAAAAATAGGTTTTGAGGGGACCCAAAACCCTAAACAAAAGGTTTTGAAGAAACTTGAAACCCTCAGATTTTTCACAGATCCCAAACCACCAAAGGAACACTACCAATATATATGACATACAAAGCAAGTAGCCCAGCCACACTCTAATGGTACAAAAAAAACATTATAGTCCCGGTGGCAAGAGAAGAAGGCCTAATCCACCCCAGAAGATTTAACCAAACATGAACATAGGGAAGAAGGCTGGCTTATCCAAACTCATGGGTTTTGTCTAGGCTCCCACAACCTTATCCTTAAGAGTAAACCAGTCTATAGGAAACATGCTTTTCAATATCTCCACCTCCAAAGGATGAAAATGAAAGAAGATAGCAGAGACACCATCAACAACTTCCTTTCTACCAAGCAACACGACCTCCTCAGCCCCTCAACAACACTTCCAGGCCTTTCTAGTAGCATCCAACTCCACCTCAATATGAAAGAGGTCACCTCCGGTCACATCCGTTTCCCCCTCCATAGAAGATAGGTCCACCTCAATAGGAAATACTAGAGTGACCCTAATATTCACACAATGAAGCCCAATGAACAAAGCCATGGAACCAAGAAAGAGAAGCACAAAAATCCCTCCTGACAAAGATACTTAGCAATCAAAAGATAAACCCATAGAAGATCACACCCCAACAATATGAAAAACAAGGGTTTTGAAAAGGGTCCCTTAACCTTCCTCTAAAATAGAGGAACAAAGGTTTCCACAAGGATCCCATAACCTAGATAGTCCACACCATGGGGTTTTAACAGGCAACCCAAACCAAAAGCATGGGGTTTTAGCATGGCTCCCAAAACCATCACAGAGTAAAGTCATAGGCCCATAACAACGACTAGACAAAAGAAGGAACAAGGGGAAACCCCAAAAACCATAGAAGCACCCATATCAGCTTGGGATGAGATCTCCACCTCCAAAGGAGCCACTAAAGCATGACCAAAGGATCAGCCACCCAACATAACTCCCTGCATCAACTCAAGGGTTTACATGCGAAACACATCTCCACCTCCATAGGAGATGGAGTCACCTCAAAAGACAGTGCAATAGAAAACCCATGAGAGGAATGAAAGAGAGAAGACCAAGGATAGCCGCTGAACCAAAGAACGTCAATAGATGCAAAAGAGGGGAACTAGAGGCCCAGGCAAGATGCGGTAGTAAATGACAGTAGAGAAAAACTAAACCGTAGGACATGGGCTTGCAACAACCATACCATACCACACACCCAAGCTCAAAACAACATCTAGGAAAAATCCTCCGCTCCAATCATCTGTAACTAGGTCACAATCATCTCTAGCAACCCTTCCTACCAAAAACCTAATGTTGTAGCTCCATCCTCTCCCTCCAGACCCCAGACCATCCTCAAGGGATAGCATACAATATAGCCTCGAACCCAATGAACCCTCTGACCAAAAGCAACAAGTTGGAAAATGCTGGTAGAGGGGAATAAACACGTCTTCATTATCATCGCTTCCTTTATCCTCCCCACCTTCAGCCTCCCCTACAACTAGTCCTCTTGCCTTCACACCTGCACTCCTCGTTTAAAAAATAATTCACTTATGGGAGAATGTTGTGCTTGATATTAATAATTGATTTTCCTTGATAATATTGTTCTTGATGTCAATAACTGGCTTTCCTTTGTTAAAAAAATTTAAGGCTCTTTTTAATGAAGATATTCGATACGAAATATTAAATATATATTTGTCTGGTTCATTATATGCTTGCACACTTGATGTTCACGAGTATGGACCAATTTTTTTTGCTTTAATGTGCATATATTTGGTTTAATAGATTATTGCATAATATAATTCACATTCCATGATGTCAATATCCAAGTTGATGTGGGGTTAGGTGCTATTTATAAACATATTTTGAAAATATGTTCCTTGAAATCTAATCTACAATGACAACAAATAGTTAATGCTAGAAAGAATCAAATTTACAATGCCATGAACCAATTTCATGGATAAATATATCACTTATAGATTAATTATAACAATAACATACATATGAAATTATCCTAAAAATAAAGGAAGAGAGCACATGTGTTTTATTTTCATCTTTAAAATACCAATATACCTACATAAATAATTAATTTTTAAGTATTGTTAACAAGAAACAATTGAATTGATATATCTTCTTTTTTTTCTTATATTGCAAACTTATACATAGACACTTTAAAAGTTTAATAAATTTACAATAAAGATGATAAATTAATGTCATAAACTATCAATCATCTATTTATAAATGAATTATTGATTTATTTTTTCATGATTATTATTGATTGAATTCTACATTTATTTAATTTTTTTTAATTAGCTTTGATCCTACGAGATTATAAAAATATGCTTTTTGAATAATATATCATTACCAATACCGACCTTTATCATTCAAACAAAGACCTATACAACAAGAAAAAAGCAAAAATCTAGAAAGTAAATTGAACGGTCACAATGATAGAGCGTGTGTTTTAATGGAACTTCCCAGAAAAAAAATCGCAAAAACATGTCAACTTTTTGTCGCAATAACAACTCAAGTTACCAGAATATCTTTCTAAACTCGTTTCCCTGAACCGCTGTAGTACTAAGCAAAGCTTCAAAATAAAATCAAACTGATACTCGAGTGAGCTATGTCCACGTTGAGTGGACGAGAAATCGGTAGAATCTTCACGTTCGGGAGGCGACTAATGTGTGGAAACTTCACCTCAACAAATGTGCCGGCAATTAAACACCCACGTTTTCATATTTTCACCCACGGGATTGTAAACTCACATCATTGACTTCCCTGACTAAGCCCATTTTACACCACCAAATCTGATCCTTCCCAGGCTATAAAGCCAACAACGAGTCCTCAAGGAGATATTCTAACTATCCATCATTCTTAAGTAACTCGAAAGTAAAGTGCACTCGCACAGAATTCATCTTTTCTAAGCAACCACTCATCAATGGCGGCTGTGGCTTCAATGATGATGAAAGCACCCGCAGCCCTTAACTGCGGGGCAGTACAAAGGAATAGTATGGGTCGAATCAGTAGATTACCGAACAGTAGCCTCAAAGTCAAGTGCATGGCAAAGGTTTGTTATTTCGCTGTTGTTCGTTTAGCTATTTTGCTCTTTATTCTTATGCAGCTTTGGCTAATGCGTTTTATTGTGGGACGCGGATCAGGATCCAAAGGAAACGTCCGCTACTGAAGGCGTTTCTCCTTCAAGCTCTACCAAGGTAAGAAACGCTCTTGTTGCCCAATTTATAGTTTATTTATATGATGTGGACAATTCATCTGATATGGGAAATATGGAATCCAGGTGAGTACGAAATTTGGCGACCTGTTTGCGTTCTCTGGGCCTGCGCCGGAGATCATCAATGGAAGGGCAGCTATGTTGGGGTTCGTGTCGGCCATTGCAGTGGAGGTGGCGAGCGGAAGAGATTTGTTGTCGCAGTTGAATAGTGGTGGACTGTCGTGGTTTGCGTTAACTGCAGGATTAATGACGGTAGGGACACTGGTGCCCCTGTTCAATGGAATATCAAGGGAGAGCAAGTCACAGCAAATATTTTCATCCACAGCAGAAATGTGGAATGGGCGCTTTGCTATGCTCGGCCTCCTCGCATTGGCTTTCACTGAATACGTCAAGGGTGGACCGCTTGTATAAACACCTTAATATCTATTTCTATTTAAACCCAAGCTCCAGTATTGGAAGCTCTCACATGGCATTCCATGTTCCAGTGGAATTTTCTTGTACTGTTTAGCATGTCATACAGTTCAATTATACAAAACCTTGTAAAAAAATTCACACTTATACTATAAAGAAAGTTTGAGTTGCGCGTAACTATTTTTTGAAAGCTTGTTAAACAACATATGCAATAAGACTCCTTAGCGTTTAAATGCTCTTATACGTTTCAAATATGTTCAAAATATTTCAAAGCAATGCAAGAATTTAACTATCTTCCAGTAAGCAGGATATTAAAAGTTATGTTTTGAATGATAGTAAGAAACATGGAGATTCACGTGAAAGAAGAGGGATATATAATGTATTGACAGATAGAAAATATTTAAGAACCAGGGATGTAATGCGTAAGTTTGTGTCTTTAATTATTATTGATTAGAGTAATTATTGATAGATAAAGTAACTGTTGATTAAAATTAAATGAAATTTACATTGAAATATCAGTTGGAGAAGAATCCTTGGGAATGAAGAAGCAACAAAATGGTTTGTAGAAATTAGTCATGGTATGCATACCTTTAAAATATGTTAACTTTTAGTGGGATTTAGAGGCATTGACTTTGTTGTAAAAGTATTAGTTTGGTGGTTATACTTTGGATTTGAAGTGGTAACCAAAACCACTGAAAATAACATATCTATCATTTCATATGGAAGTTGTATTTTCTATGGTTTTCATAGTTGAAGATAATTTTAAATTAGAAGTTCTATAATTATCTTTTAATTTGAATCATGGAATCTCTACATAGCTAAATATATTGTTTTGAATTGGGGAATCAATTTGTAGATATCAATTTGTCATATTCCACCAACTCATAAAAAAAGAAAACTTTAAAACTAGAAGACAACAGGATTCCTTGAAAATAAATTCTTAGAAATACTCGAAAAAAGAATACTCAACACAGAGCATGTATCAGATAAGAATACACATTGACACTAAATTAGCCAACAAATATTGAAAGTTCACCATAAATTAAAGAACAATTGTACTTCTTAGAATAAAATTATAATTGAACATGTAAAGCCCATAGAAAAATAATTAAATATTCAAAGATAACAGTTGGTGTGAACAATTAAAAGTAATTGTATTCATTTGTATTATTGATGAAAACATATATATAGAATCACATCCAAATAGTCAGAAACAATTGCAAATTATGCATATGGCCATAAAAATATCTGCTCTTTTGGCAATGGCAGATTGGCAGGTTTGTGACACACACTCCATAGCTGAAAATGAATAGGTAGGTGTAGAAAACTGTATTGGGAGACCAAAATTTTTGGATTACTCTCTATCGGCAACAAAGGAGAATTGTTCACCACATAAATAAGGCGTAGGTTATTCAGTAGTGAAGGCGAGTGGATGTAAGGAAATCATAGTGTGGAAACACCTTCCTAATGTCAATTATAGGGAAAATCATGCAAGAATGTAGTTTAAAACTTTTATAGAACATTAAGCATAACATAGACAAAACACATAGAATCAACACAGAGACAGAACACCAAGAATTACGTGGGAAAATACTTTCAGGAAAAAACCCACCACCAACAGTTGAAACACTCTATTTCAGTGAATGAATTTACAATAAAGTTTCAGTCTGCTACTATAGGCATTCATTCTCATATTCTATCGAGAAGGAAAAAACAATCAACTCTCGGATCTCAATCGCAACACCATAGTTATCAAATGGCTACATATATCAGATTATCGACAATTCATCTAAGAAACTGCACCAATAGTTTGAAGTCTAACCATCTGTGTCGGTCCGCATTCATGACAAACACAATATCCCACATGCACTAGGAATTCGAGTCAGTTTGTATTCATATACACCGACAAGCCCATCTTCAGTATCCAAGTGTTTATCTTTTGGAACCGATATCAACCCGATCGTCGAAGGTGACCTCGTCGGGTATTGGTGTAGCAAACAAGCACTTCTCCCAATCTTTGATAATACCCTGATCACCGAAGGCAATTCCATCGGGTCATCGGCAAGACAACCAAACAACTATCTTGATCGTTCGATCTTCCTTAACCTGCTCAATCTCTCTTATTGCACTTTGCCACATGGCACCCCCTGATTGGCTCTGTGGTCCCTTCCCTACAACCTTAGAACAACCTCACAAACTGCCTAGAATGAAGATCTTCTTTGTTGGGCCCCATCTTGGTGGCCAAGTCACGGAGGATAAAATTCGAGCATCTTGCTATAGCGGTATAGAGACAATCGTCTGATCATCCCAGACTTCCTCACTCGTTAACCCATCTAAGTTGCTCTTTTTTCGAGCCCCACCACTTGGTCCCCAACCGGCAATAGATAAAGTTCGTGCATCTCCATCATGCGGTATAGCGACAGCCATTGATCCACCTTCAACTTGCATGGTCTTTAACACATTTCTTTTGCAAGTGCTTTATAACCAAGGCGGAAGGATTAAATGACGAATATCTTCCCGTTGCGGTATAGCGATAACTGTTGGATCATCTCGGACTTGATCACCTGTTAACCGATCGTAGGAAGAAGATTCCATCAGCCCATCATCAAGAATCTCATTGATTGCTGTTCAAATGGGATAGGTTACTCTAATAAGTCTGAACATAGTTCAAGTTAGTTCGAGGCACATATTTCCAACAAACTCCCACTTGACGAGCAATTCAGTGGACCAATTCCCTTTTCAGACGTTAATGAGAATCATGGGTATCAAGACCCATAGAATTAGAACACCACTTGAACTTATGAGTGCACACCGGTTTCATCAAGGCGTCTGCAACATTTTCCAAAGTGTCGACCTTGCAAAGATAAAATTTTCCATCTTGCACCATGTCACAAAGAAAGTGATATTGAACATCAATATACTTCGATCTAGCATGGAAAGTAGGATTAGACATATAGCACTCTAGTTGTCACTCCAAATTTCAACCTGCCTTGCATCAAAACCAATATTTGAACTCAAACGCCTAAGCCAGATAGCTTCTTTACAAGCATGTGTGGCCGCTATGTATTCTGCCTCTATAGTGGACAAAGCAACTGCAGATTGTTTCTTTGTCATCCAACTAATCGCTCCACAATTCATGACCAAAACATATCCACTAGTCGATCTTCTGTTATCTATGTCTCCTGCCCAATCAGATTCCACAAAACCAAATACACTAAGAGTTTTCTTTGAATCATCAGAATGACCATGATAGCACAAAGCAAAATCTAAAGTTCCCTTTAGATATCCAAACACCCTCTTTATAGCATCCCAATGCAGCCATCCTGGATTCAACATAACTCTGTAGGCATCTATCCATATGGGACATGAGGTTTCATCTATGTAATCTGGGATAGGCATCTACCTAAATGGGGTAGGCATCTATTCATAAGAATAGGATATGCTCTAGCTAAAGAATTTAGACTCATCGAGACCATCTGAGTCTTGAGCCTCTCTCTAAACACTACACTCCCCTACTAGGAATGTACAGAGGTATTCCTCTTTAGGAGTATATTAAAATAACTGAATAACAAGCTTGAGTTCTGCCTCAGAATTCAAGCAAATCCATACGAAATTCCTTCTAAGTATGCATTGAATTAATTTTAACCTTTCAATTACTATTTGAACCATTTGACTAAAATACCAAGAAGCTTCGAGAGCCAACTACTCACCCAAAAAAAATCCTAATCCCCATCCCCGAATGCCTAAATTCAAGGGACAACTCGCCCCTAGACTGCCTACATACCCGTTCCAGCACGGGATCATGGCATAAAGTATATAGTTTTGGTTTCTAACTATGGTTTAATGTAAACTATTTGGCGGATATACAACCCTTTCTAGGGTCAATGTCCTAGATAGTTTCTTTGCGGTTGCATCCCATGATGGTAGCTCAATAGCAAAAGGTCTCATTATGGCCTTTTGCTTATCTCCTAAAATAGCTAAGCCCTATTTCCTATTAAATACATCACCCTTAATTCACTCTCATCCACTAAAATTAATAAGATAAAATAAATTTCCAAAAATCATAACACACAACCAAACCCTAATGGGCTTTTCTGAGGTTTAACTGAGTGGATGTAATTTTTTTCAAAAATTATCTTTTAAGATTATCCATCCAAGGAGGATTACACGCTCCTTGTATTCTAACTTCTAAATGACCTTTAGTTCTCCCCAATTATTTAGAGGGACGATGCTATAGAGGCTGTTGTTGGAGCTTTATTAGGCATTAAGTGCAATAGTTCAACATGATGACATTACCCGTGAGCGTGACCTAGAGGCACCATAGATATCGAACGATGTTAAGGTTTTTGTTTCAATGACTAAGAAAAATAAATTTTACACTATTATAAGAAAAATAATCTATTCACTGGAATACTTTTAAACTTAAAGTAAATAGTAAATCAATTCTCTTGCAGGTACTATTGGCTTTTAAAATGAATGTATGATGATTAAAAGTAAAATATTGAACTTGCTTAAAAATAAAAAATATAACAATAATCAATAACTTGAAAAGTAATATTCAATTGAAAATGAAGACTATTGTAATAAATCAAATTTACATTAGAAGTACTATTTGTTTGATAATTAAACCTATAATAATAATTCAAACTACTATGATAATACACCAATGACTTGAGGATAATAATACTTTCTTAAGCAATAAAGATATTATAATAAATCGATTTACTTCAAAGATAATATTTTTTTTAAAGAATATCTATTTAATAATTAACTTTAAAACTTGAATAAATAAACAAAAATACAATTTTTTCTTTTCTTTTTTCAGGACAAAAATTGTGAAGCTTGGAAATGAATTTGATATAAAATAATAATAACTTACAAAATGATTCTAATTTCTCATAAGATACTAATTTCTTGGAAGAAAAAATTAATGTAATAATAAAAATAATTAGTAGCATAGTCTTAACTACTTTGCAACAAATTCAAATACTTGAAAATAATGAAACAATGCAATTAATTGTTTTAAAATAAATTATCTACTCATCAAGTATTATAGTTTTCAAATGAAACTAATTACTTAATGGGTACTATTTTATTAGTATATAAACTATGAAATGATTAACTAAATAATTGAAAGGTACTTTATTTTTTTCTTTCTCTTCTGAAAACAATCCTATTGATTTGAAAATGATCTAATTGCTTCTTCTTCTCTATTCAACAGACTCATTTTTGGGCACAAATAATTACTCATAAGTATCTACATGGAGTGCATTATCAAGATATTGGTCATTTTAATTTACTTGGTAGGGGCTCATTATATGGACTACTCTTTAGAAAGGGGCTTCTCTTGTTAAGAAAGGTATTTTTTGGGTAGTAAACTCTTGTAATACAGCTCTTTTTTGGTTTGATTCTTAGGAAAATTATCCTCCTCTACTATCTACTTTTCCTTCTCTTTGGCCATTGAGTCAGATTTTCATTGGAGCTGGCTGAAGTAGGGTATCTAACTTTAAGGAATGTTATTCTATGGGCTTGTTGTCAATCTATCGCTGGAAGGATATGGCTAGTTGGTCCCTCGAGGAGATGTTGCTTCTCGTGTGCTTCTCTCTTTTGTTTTGGTAGAAAGACATTGCTCTTCCTTGGAAGGTAATTATATTATAGCTTGGGGTTTTAACTATGCAGGTGCTTACTTGGTGTCTAGTGGTTATAAGAAATTAGATATTGATAAGTTTGGCTTGAAAACTTTCCCCTATTGGAAATAAGTTTGGAATGAATTTTATTGATCCAAATGTAACTTTTTTGTTTTGCTTCTTAGCCAAAATAAGTGCTTGATTTGGGATAACCTCTATAAAAGGGGGTTTTAAGAGCCTTCAAGGTGTGTTCTTTGTGGGTGTAATGGAGAGGACTCTACTCATCTATTTTTTCAATGTCCTTTTACACTGCAGTTATGGTCATTATGGTAGAATTGTTGGCATATCCCTACATTCATGCTACTTCTTTGATAGACTTCTGGAGATATTTCGGTCACCCTCCTACACTTCAAGTTCCTTGGGAAATTGGTCCTACTTTCCTTTTTTGGTAGGTTTGGTTGGAAAGAAATTGTATGATTTTCAGGGTCATGAACATCTTTTTGACCATGTTTGGTCTAAAGTTCTACAGTCTGTACAAGAGACCCTTATGGCTAAGTGTTCTTTTGATCGAGATCTTTCCCTTGTTGACATTATAGTGATTCAACATCTATAGCTTGGATATACTCTTGAGAATTTTGTCTCTCTTTCCCCAATCCGACATTCCTCTCATTGGATTTATATGGATGCTCACTGGAGTCTTACTCCTTGCAATATTTTCAAGATAAACATTGATGATTCTTCTTGTGGGAATCCTGGACCTACGGGTATTGGGGATGTTAGAAGAGACAATAATGATGCTATGCAATTCTTTTTTTCTCAGTTGGGATAGGTTTTGAAATGAACAATCAGATGGAAGCCCGTGCACTCTTATTTGCCTTACAACGGGCTCTTGAGTTACATTGGAATCATGTAATCCGTGAGTTGGATTCGATGATTTTAGTCTCTCTCCTTACAAATCCATCTTCTAAGAGCACTTCTTGCCAATTTTCATCTCTAATTACCCAAATTCAATAGATATCTTCTTGCTTTAGTTATATGTCTTTCACTCATATTCCCTATGAGTGGAATAGGGTTGCTGATTTTCTTGCTAAATGGGCATCAAATCCTCCTTGTGGTTGGCATGTTTTTGATTTGGATTCTCTCCCAGCTGACAAAGTTGCTCGGTTATCTAGTCTTCTTTAGAATGATGCATAGTGATGTTGTTCTTTCTTTGTTTCCTCTTGGTATCTTGTGGATCATCTCTTTGTTGTGCAGGGTTTTTAGGAGGCCTTTGTGGTTTGTTCATGTTTTTTGGGTGGTCATGTCCACTTTTATCTGGAAGTCCTTTAGCATTGTATATGATTTTTTGTACTTCTTATTAATAATATATTTTTATCTTTTTACCTGCAAAAAAAAAAAACTTAGTAATGAAGGTTTCTCTAACTATGAAAATGGTTACAAAAAATATACCCAATAAATTAATTTGTGTGTTTAAAGATAATGTAATTGCTTTCATGCAAAAATCAAGCCACTACAACCAAATTTTAAGAAATGATTTAGAAAACCAAATATAAAGATTCTAAATAGTTCTAACTTTTTGAAGGTCCTATTTCTAATTATATTTCTTTATTATGTCTTTTAAAAGCAAAATTTTAGAGTTGCGGGAAATGAGTAAAACCACATTCAAATTGATTTTGATTTTATAGCTTTTCTCTTACAATCAGATTTATCTTCTATTTCTAATCAATAATTTCTTTTAATTTATCAGTAAATATTTCTAAAATAAAACTCCTCAAAACAATAATTCATTATTAATTACCCCTTTTCCTATATTCATAATTAATTAAATTATAAAATTTAATGAAAGTATTTGATTAAAAAGTCAGTTCAATTATATTGATTATTTTGCATGTTCAATTTTAAACAATATGTTTCTACTAAATAAAGTCAATTGTAATAATAAAATTTACTATGCCAAGGTTCAAAATAGGAAAACCCAACATTATTTTATGAGGTGGGGTTTATTTATTTTTAGTTTAAATTTTAAATTTTATTTATTATTTCAATGTCCTTAGGTAAAGTACATCCTAACAAAGTGTAGAAATCCAATCTTATTAAAAATATTAAAATATGTATTGTTTAATTTTATTGTTTAATATTTAATAAGCATATGAGATGTGTCTAATTTTAGAATATATATATTAATTATTAGATGACATATTTAAAATCTATTTTATATATGTAAAAAAATAAGATAAAATATTATTTCTTTAATTTTACCAATCACCAATTTTAAAATCATTGAATAAATGTTGAACTTTATATCTATCCATAATTCAAAATATTAAATCTTTCAAAGAAATATTAAAACTTAAAACATTATTTTTATTTAATTAAATTAATAACATGTATTTTTTAAAAATAAAAACAAATAAACAAAAATTTAACCATATATATTGGGTAGTGGCTTCCTAGTATTATTGGGGTCCACATCCCTTTATAGGTGATGGCCCTTATTACTGGAGGATGCATATATTTAGATAGTGCAGCCCCATTAATGGGTGGCAACCCTTTTATTAAAAAAATATTTGTATTAATAACATGGACATTTAAAACATTGAACAATGTAATATGAAATATATATATAACTCATTTGTATTTTTTGAAAAATTAAATAATTGGATAATGCAAAAAAGAGTTTCCAAAATAAGAATTTAAAAAGCACGTATATTAAATTTTAAATTTAAAACTTAAAAATTTTAATTTAAATTTTCTCTCTTTTTTTAAAGACATACATAAGCATAAAATAAACAAGGAAGGTTGTAATGTCAGAAAAGGATTTCCTCATCCAGATTTAATCAAAATTATTTGAGAATAGAAAGTAATTGATTAAAATAAGATAACCATTTCACAAGAAGATTTATATAATGAAATCATGTATATATGTATACATTTGAAAAGAAATTTATTATCTAACTAATCTAAAATGAAGTTAAGATAGACAAACTTATTGAATATTTATTTTTATTTTTATTTTTATTGAAATCTGAGAACAAAGAAAGATACATGCAATTATATTTCTTTTATCCAAATTTTGAATAAAGGAGATTTCTTAAAGAATTTGAGAATGCAAATCCTATATTATTCAACCCACGCTTTTCTGACTTTTTTTTTAAATATCAAAAAGAAATGCACAAAGCATAGAAACTATCCAATGTATGCAAACAAAAATCCTCCCTTTTTTTCTCATTTATGGAAGAAAAACATGGAGTATGCAAGTAAGAATGATAGAGGAAAACATGCAAGCAATAATAATGGAAGAAGGGAACTTGGATGTTGATCTAAACCCTTGTTGAAGCAAACCCTGATTTCCCAGTTGTCCTCTTTCAAACCTCGTTTGTAGCTTGGTGAAGATCTTCTCCAAAACCCCTAAAAAATCCTATCTCCTACAATACAATATGTCTACTACCAAATTCCTCCTACAATTCACATGATTGCAAGTATTGAAAAAACTAATTTATCACAAAGAAAAATAATCAACTCCCCTTTTTTTGAAAATCTAGAACTTAATATATAGAAAATAGAATCATTTTCCCACTACAAAATAAATTAATTGATTTTCATATTCTTTTTCAAGAATAATTTCATGCAAAATGATTAATTGTCATAGTGAGGCTTACATGCAAAAATTTGAATTGAGATTCTCTTCTAGAACCTTCTCATTTCCTCCTACAACATGTGTGAAAATAACATATTGAGAAAACTAAGTAATTTCAAAATTAAGTTCATGCAAAATGATTGTTGTCATAGTGGGGGTTACACTGGACCATACATTTAAAGTTTGAATTCGAGATTCTTTCCCAGAAAATATTTTCATTCAAAACATATTCGTTACTATTGGTTCCCAAATGGGTTTTCAATGCAAGAGGCAAAAACCAAATTGATTCTTTAAATATCTATGGAGATGCCAACTCCAATAAATAAAATCCTCAAAAACTTGGATGAATTGACAAGGATTCTGCAAAACCTGGGAGGGTTATCCCTTAGTGAATTTTATGATCTCTGTACCATACCCAAAGAGTCACTAAGACAAAGAAGATAATCTCACATGTAGACTCAACAATAGGGAGAATTATCAAGGATGGAAATTCCTTCAGTGATCGTCTACCTAATTAGAGCATGAGATGGGTAGAACACACAATAACATAAAGAAACTAAAAGGTATTCTGATATTTTGCAAATTATAGCAAGTTGTCAGTGAGTTTGAACACACAACTAACATTAAAGACAATTACAAGTTGTGATTAGTGCCTTACTCCATTGGGTACCTAAATTGACAAGATGTAAAATGAAATATGACAGAATCTTATCTAATAGCATAGGAATTAAGATAATATTGCCTTACAAAATATCTCATCTACAATTCCTACCCAAAGTACTTATCAATATCCCTGCATAAGGCTTACCACTCTGCAATTCCACTCAAGCATTTAATTGACCCCTTAGATCGAAGCATGAACAAAAAATACATACACCACAATAGTGCAACGAATGAGAAAACCCTTGATTCTACTCATTCAAAATATAATAGAATTATACACTAGAGAAATGGATTTGAATTATATTTATTTACTTGATCATCTATCTTCTATCACAAAACAATTTACATATAACTCATTCAAGAACCTACACAACGCTTGGCACTAAATACTTGTTGTTGCTCTGTAAATGACTTTGCACCTCCCTCATTCCACCTAAAACCTGCTACATGGGAGTTGTGACTCTGACTAAGAAAAAATCAATACAAAAATCAAATTCGAAACCCTATCTCATAGCCTTGAAATTGTTTTTATAGAAACAAGGGAACCAACAAGCTACGAGCCAGAGGAGACACCTGTCCTTCAAAAACCACTAGTAAGACATGATTTTGTTAAAAAACATGCTAACTACATTTCATCCCACTTTGTTATTGTCCACAAAGATCTGATATAGGCTCATGATAGATTGGGTTCATTTCTCAAAGAAATAACCACTACAAGATGCCAAAACTACATGCCAGATGCTTTAATACACCAGAAAACCCTAATTCTATTGTGAGAGATCAAACAATCTCCGTTGGTTTTCAAAATAGTCTCTGCTCATGCTCAAAATACCTCTAGTAATTTTAAATAAGAATATTTATCTCTTTCATTATTCTTTTGTTAGCAGACCAAACCTCGTCCACCATTACTTGTTTGCGAGCGTGAAGAAATGACACCAATTGGTTGTGAAATGTATTTTAAATATCCACCATCAATCTTCCTCCACGTTGGTGCATCACAAGATCCATACTGGTCAATCTAACAATGACCCTCCAATGTCGCAAGTGGATCCATCAAAGGTATGATGTGACACATCCAACTCACCACCACCTCATCTCAATCAACGACCATCTCACCCTAGTTTACGGTCCCACTGTCAGCTTACCCCGGCCTCCCTAGGACACATGGCATTATCTCATGATTTTGTGGTCCATAATCTCCTCACATCTTCCTTCATGAGGTTACAAAGGTTGCAGGAGTTGTTTGCATTTTACCCTCTATTATGGTGATCACCTTCTTAAGCCAGTTAAATATCAAGCACCTTTTTTGCATAAATCAAAACATCATCGTCTATTGAAGCACGTGTAGATTGGAGGAACTATTAGTAGTCCGAAATTTACTTGTTGGGAACCAGTAACATCAAATGTTTAAATGGTTAAACCATGGGCTTAACCTCCCCACCAAGGACACATGGTATCATCTCATGATGCCACAGTCCTTATCTTTCTTGCACTGTTGACCATGGGGGAGTATAGGCCATATGATCTATCTACTCATTATCATAAAGGCCAATCTATTTAAACCTTAAACTTAGGAAAATATAATAGGCATTGTCTAAAATATTAAAGGGGACCTGCTAGACAATAAGGAAATATTAAATTGAGGACATAGGAAATTATAATGGGCTATCATTTAATAACTTTAAACTTAGAGAGCACAAGGCCTCGCCAATGAACTTAGACCCTCAGCTTTAATTAAAAAAAAGTAATGCGGAAATAGAACACTCTTAGGGTTTTAATAAAATACTTAATTAAAATGCATAAACCTGAAACCCTGTGATAGAGAACAAAGGGCAAAAGTAATCCCGAATGACCAATATTTTGACTAAGGCATGAAGATGTTTGTACAATCATTTTGAGGACTATCTCTGGCTCTAGTTGGGGATGTTCATTACTCAGGAATGAAGCAATAATCCATAATCTCAAGTGGAGAAGACCATTGCAGAGTAGCCAAAAGGGAAGGTTACCTAGATAGGGCAACCGAATAGAAAGGAAATCTACTCTAATATATACAAGACCTAATCTAATGTTCATAGAAAAGAGCTACTTTAAGAAAATTAGGGCATCAAGAATTGTCCATGAACAGGGAATTCAAGAGTAGCATGATAACTATTCCTTTTGGGCATAGAGGCAAAAACGTTTACTCTACCCCATGTTGGTTGTGGCTTGAAGATCAAGCCACATGTGATGGCCTAAGGCCATCTGAAAAGGTCAGGTAATTCTTTCCTTTGTCATAAACATGGTTTTCCTTTGCCTACACTAAAACCAATCTGATAACATAGTTGGAATGCCATTTATCAAACATGCTGGCATTTTTTATCCAACTACCTTGCTTAAAATTATCATTGCACTCACTGTTGAACCTCTAAAACTTATACATTGATTAAAAATTTAAAACACCATGTGACCAAAACAAGTCATGCTCATTGAAAAACACACTTCCATACTGAACACAACATGCATAATGGCTTGAATCATTGTCACACTTGAGAAAAACATCTCCCTACTAAAAACGTATAGGCTCACATTCTGATATACAGATGGGAATATAGGCCTCATTCACTCATTAGTTTTCTCATCGAAAGAGGAACTTTCAAAATAATCCACCTTCCCACTGCCTATAAAAAGCAAACTGTCATCAAGAGAAGGAAAAGGATCACAAGTGATCCTCTCATGCAATTGTAAATCATCAAGCTGAAAAACATTTTCAGCCTTTGGCTCTGAGTCCCATTTGATGTCATTCATATTAGCAACTTAAATTCAGGTTGGATCATCACATTCTCTTCTCCATGATTCCTCATATGCATGTATTTTCTCTTCCCACTAACATTAAAAAATTCATTATCCTAGGGTTCAACACATTTGGCTAGGGGTTTGCATCTACTTGATAAATTGGATTCATCATCACACTCTCCCGACCCATCACCACTTTGATCATAACCAGCAAGAGCCACTTCCCCTTCATATGCACTAGCACTCTCATAAAGAGTGTCATCATTAGCATCCATACACATGCTCACAAAGAAACCACTGAGTTTTTATCAGCATGTAAATCCTCATTATCAACACACATGTGAAATTTGAAATCAAAGAATCCCATACTTTCAAGATCTTTGTCCTATTGCATATCAGCTGGTTCAAACATGGGAATAAAATTGACAATAGATGCACTACTTAATGCATAATAATAGGTAACCTCACTATCAAAAATCACATCAGCAGGGTGCATAAGTTCACCACTCTTTCCATGTGCATATCTCAGGTACTCTGCTACTAGAAAGTTTGAGATTCCTTCATTGGTGATAGAACATGTTTCATCTTGCTCACTTATATGTTCCAAACTGTTGTCCTCCTCAATTGAAAACCCATTGGATTCATGAGAGCATGTGTTTGTTATGTTATGGAAGATTGCATCTCCATAAACCTTCTCAAAATCACTGTCATCATCTAGAAAAGAATGCTAACCTTATAGATGTTTATTTCCATCTTCATTTAGGCTATCATTGCATTAGTTTTCAGGTTCATGCTCTTCAACCATCTGATGTTCATACACATTATCTTCTTCATGCTGATCATGTGACTGATTTTCAACAACATAGGGAGCATCATTATTAACTCATGCAATATCATCACATTCTCACTCAACCTTGTCATTATGAGCAAACAAACTTTCACCATCTAGTTGGATATTAGATTTGACATATTCAAATATTTCTATCCATGAAACCATCTAATATATATTAGACAGTTTTGTTCTCCTTGGCCAATGAACAACGTCAAGCTCATAGACTTGCAAAAATAAGTGTACCCACTCAGAATCTTGAAGCATAAAACTCGTAGGAATACTTTATAATGCCTTCAAAAATCTGGAGAGAAGCGCATAAGGGTGCTCACCCACTTGTATTTTTATGTCCAACTAAGCACTGACATACACCATTCGGTCCTCCACATAGAAGCTTTGTTCTTACGCAATTTTGGGTTGATAAAATTGCTCATATTGCTAAAAAGTATAGGCTAGGGCAATAGTGACACATATTCTTTTAGATGTACATTCAGTACTTGACACATGTTGCTCTAGTGCACACATTGTATCCTCACATGCTGGAAAAAGTTGAGGACTAGAAGGCTGCTCATAACTGACTATATCATAGTTCTATCTCTCCAAAAATAACCTACTAAATAAATCTAATAAAGATACACTTTGTGCTGCTAAATATTCATACTAGTCCTTTACACCATCTTTCAATGATCTCACAAAGAACTTCATGACTATATCTTCATTGCAAAGCTGATAATATTCAACAAACTCACTGAATAACTTGACATGGTGGAGTGCTGATTCAGATTCTTGTGCATGAAACAACGGCACTTGATCCTTAAAATCAATGGGCAAGGGATGTGCATACCCTTCAATGTTGCTAAAATTAAAAGGTCTGTACTGCTTAGGGATGAAAACCCTTCTAGGCTAACCTTCCTCAATTTGTTGATCACTCATTATACTAGAGACGACATTATGACCATACATCTTCCTTGTATTTACAAGCTTCTCATTCAAACTTCACAGTTACACATTTCTTGACTCTCCTTTTCAACAAAGCCTTAAGTAAAAGACATACATAAATAGGACTAAAACTCATACTTAAGACTCTTGAATGAACCTATTACAAAGATTTCATACTTCTCCTAATATAAGCATATAACTAAAAAATGAAACTAAGAAGTATGCAAATTTGAAAACTAACACTTTCCCTTTCTACTTAGTGCTGCAACACTAAATAGGCAACTCTTTTCTACAAATGACTTTCATGAAAATACATTTGACTCATGAAATTTAAAATACCTGAAAATATTGTAATGGCTGCAAATCAGCTTTTTGGCTGGAAATATTGGTAGATCTAGAGCTACCTCAACATCTTCATTAGGTTCTTTGGTAGACTCACCACCTCTTTGTAGAGGACATAAATTTGAAAAACTGGAATTTCTTCACAAGTCAAATTTATTCCAAAACCAGCACTGCAACACCTCCTTATCATCACATGGCATCATATGGATTCCATCCTCAACTTGTCATGGTACTTCATCATAAGAGCTCAAATCTTCTTCATCTCTACTACAAATCCTTTGGTTCTTTCTAAATTCTTCTTCAAACAATGCACACTGGTGCAAACATCTCAGAGTCACCACTCACAACTTGTGAGGTATTATGTAGTAATCATGAAAAATGGATAGATCTAGACAGAACTTACATTGAAAGATAAATTACAACTGATTCTCTGACAACATTTATGAGAATTGAGTCAACTGACACGAGATGGACTTAATAAGCTCATGACTCTATTAAGGAAAAATATTTGGGTCCTATGACATCGGAGCATAGCTCAACCATCAAATTACATAAAGACATGGAAAACTCTATGTAATATCCCCAGGAGAGTGGCCATTTTGTTGGTGACTCGGATGGGAGAATCTCAACTATATATTGAGGAATTATTTACTAACCAAAGATTTTCCACAATTCTCCCTACTAGATTCTCCATTTCATTGGTTCCCAAATGGGTTTACATTGCAAGACGCAAAAACCCAAGTTGACTCTTCCAATATCTACGGAGATGCCAGCTCTAATAATTAAAATCCTCAAGAAATTGGACCAACTTGCAAGTATTCTACAAATCCTTCTACACTTTTGCCTCTGCAAAACCCATGAGGGTGATCCCATAGTGAATTTTATGATCTTTGCACCATACTCAAAGATTCACTAAAAAAAAGCATACAATCTCATATGCAAGCTCAACAAAAGGGAGAATGCTCAAGGATGGCAAATCCTTTAGTGATCCTCAACCTAATTGGAGCATGAGATGGGTAGAACACATAATAAAAAATATATATTAAAAGGTATTCTGCTATTCAGCAAATTATAGCAAGTTGTTAGTGAGTTTGAATACAAAACTAACATTAAAGACAATTACAAGCTGTGATCAGTGCTTTACTCTATTGGGTACTTGAATTTACAAGATGTAAAATGAAAATATGACATAATTTTATCTAATATAATAGTATCTAAAATAATATTGCCTTACAATATATCTCATTTGCAATGCCTACCCAAACTAATTATCAAAATCCCTACATAAGCACTACCACTTTACAATTCCCCTCAAGCATTTAATCAACCCCTTAGATTGAAGCATGAACAAAAAATACATACACCACAACAGTACAATGAATGAAAAAACCCTTGATTCTACTCATTAAAAATATGATAGAATTATACATTGGAGAAATGGATTTGAATTATATTTTATTTACTTGATCAGCTACCTTCTATCACAAAATAATTTACATACAACTCCTTCAAGAACCTGTACAAAGCTTGACACTAAGTGCTTTTCGTTTCTCTGTAAATGACTTTGCACCTTGCTCATTCCACCTAAAACCTACTACATGGGATGTATGACTCTGACCAAGCAAAATTTTGTACACAAATCAAATTCAGATCCCTGTCTCATGGCCTTGAAATACCTTTTATAGAAACAAGGGCACAAATAAGCTACGGGCCATAGGAGACACGTGTCCTTCAAAAATGACTAGTCACACCTATTTTGTTATAAAATATTCTAATTGCATTTTATCCCTCTTTTTTGTTATCAACGAAGATCTGATATGGGCCCATGATCTGATATGGGCCCATGATCGCGCATCACATGATCCATATTGGTCAATTTGACAAGGACCCTCCAATGTGGCAAGTAGACCCATCAAAGGTATGATGTGGCACCTCCAACTCACCACCACCTCATCTCAGTCAGCAGATACCTCACCCTGGTCAATGATCCCAACGTCAGCTTACCCCGACCTGCCTACAACACGTGGCATCATCTCTTGATATTGCGGTCCATAATCCCCGCGCATCTTCCTTCATCAGGTTATGAGGGTCATTGGATCTGTTCACACTTTACCCGTTGTTATGGTGATCGACTTCTTAAGCCAGTTAAACGTCGAGCACCTTTTTTGCAAAAATGAAAATATCATCATCTATTGAAGCACGTGTAGAATGCAAAACCTATTAGTAGTCTAGACTTTACTTGCTAGGAACCGGTAACATTAAATGTTTGAAAGGTCAACCTACCGACTAAACCTCCTTGCCAATGACATGTGGTATCATCTCATGATGTTCTGGTCCTTACCTTCAACCACGGTGGAGCGCAGGTCGTAGGATCTGTTTTCTCGTTATCATAAAGGCCAAACTATTTAAACGTTAGACTTAGGAAAATATTATAGGTGTTGGCTAAAATATTAAAGGGGGCCTGCTAGATGATAAGGAAATATTAAAGTGGGGATAGAGGAAAATATAAGGGGCCAACATTTAATAAGTTTAAAACTAGAGAAAACAAGCCAGCGCCAACGAACTTAGACCCTTGAATTTAATAAAAAAAAATTAATGTAGAAATAGAACAGTCTTAGGGTTTTAATAAAAGACTTAATTAAAACATATAAACTCTAAACACTGTGATACTGAACAAAGGGCAAAATAATGCATAATGACCAATATTTTGACTAAGGCATGAAGATTTTTGTACAGTCATTTTTAGGACTATCACTTACAACTTGTCATAGTGGCAGTTACATTTGACCATGCATTTAAAATCTGAATTTGAATTCATTTCTAGAATCTTCTTATTTTTCCTACACCATGTTCTCAATTAGAATATTAAGGAAATAAATAATTTCTAACTAAATTATGACTTCACGTGCAAGTCACCACTTATTAATTCTTCTTTTTAAACTAATTTCAATGTTGAAGTATAAAACTACATGTAACCAAACAAGAATATATGTACATTCATAATATCAAATTTTAATCTCCTATTAAATTTGAGAAAAAATATTAAAGAGTCAATGAACTTGTTAACAAGTAGAAAATAAGATACAATAATAAACTAGAAATAATTGTTTAAATTATAGTACTAAATTAATTAAAAAAACTAAATATCTTAAAAAAAAAAATCAATCCGATGAAATATGAATTAAGAAGATTGTAAATAGGAAAAATTGTAAGTAAAAAATATAGTAACATGACACATATAAATGATATCCCAATAATCTATATTGTTATCATGTGAGGAAATAGTATTATCAAAAGATATAATAATTAACATTATCATATAAAACAACATCGCTAGATAGATAACTAGAATATAGGGTTATTGTGTCATAATCATAAGCTAAAGAATGGGAATTTAGAGTTCTCAAAGAAAAAATATCATCATTTTCATGCAAATCACTATCATTAGTACAAGTGTGCAGTAAAAAAATGAATCTAATGGACAAGTTTAAACTATTTATCCAAAATATAAGGATAGTTCATATGAAATACTATCAAAGAAGAAAAATCAAAACAATAATGAAATGACACCTACATAGATGACATACTCTCACCCATTAAATAAAAGAAAATATAACTTGGCAAGAGGGAGTTAAAATAATATAGGGCGTATGAATAAATAGAAATTTGTAATACATCTATGAACTAATAGATAAAAATAATGGTCTATGCAATTGTACTCAATGATGTGATAGTAATTTGTAATCAAGGGATGATAGGGTAAGAATTGAGAGATCATACAATAAAAATCTGAAATTTATTACAAATAAATTAACTATACATTGATATAGGGTATAACAAAAACTCTGAGGATAAACACCACATGAGAGTAAGATAAGTTAGGTTCACAATGATTTAAGAAAAATAAATATTTTCCTTAAAATATCTAGGACCATGAGTATTAAAATAATCATTAAAGAAATAATTAAGATTGAAAAACTAAATGAGGCTAATCATTATCATATATGTAAATAATTATATAAATTGAAATGATAGAATCTGATAGTTAAATTATAAACTATTGATAGAATAATATTATTATTGATATCAACAATAAATTTACCTTGAGAATCTTGCGCTTCGTGTTTTTTTTTTTTGTCGATTTAAAACTAATAGGACTCTTTTTGATATAAAATATATGATCTCAAAATGTTAACTATCTATTGCTATGGATCGCATCTATGTTACTATGACAAAATATGTTTTTCAAACAAACTTCCTTGATAAAAATTCACAATAAAAACTCAAACTACTAAAATATCAAACCTATGTTCAATCAAAATTTCTATAGAATACATATTCCCATCTACAAGACAAAAATACATGCAAAAATATAAAATGGGGGGATCAAATGTAAGAAGAGTAGAATAAATTAAAATTTGCAAGGCATGCATGAATAAAAGGTAATAAGAAAGGTCTATGGGAATGTGATTAATAAAATAACAATAGTGTAGAATCAAATATTGAGTGTGTAATCATGAAGCAATGATCATACATAAAATACCAAACTCTAATGTAAATAAACTAATAATGATACATAAGATATATAGTTCGGATTCAAATCTTATTTATATTTAAGAGAATGGGTAGTTAGTTAAAAATAAAGAGATGAAATTCTAATGTATAATTATTAAACTCTAAAGATAATCCTTAGGGAGTGAAAGATAAGTCAAAGTCACAATGATGTAAGAAAAGTAAATATGTTAATTATCTAGGACTTGATAACAAAACATACAAAAATTGAAGAAAAAATTAATCTAGATAAAGTATATTGGGCTAACCATTATCGTAAAAATAAATAAATGCAAAAATTAAAATAATTGGATGTGAAAGTTAGATCAATAATTACTTACGGGAGAATGTTTTTGATTAGGCAAAAACAGGTTTTATAGGGACTCGAAACCATAGAGTTAAAGACAAAAATATAATAAACAGTCTAAGATCACTAGCACGAAAAAGCTGTCAAACACACAAAAGGACAACAAACCAGACAAAAAGACAGCAAAAAATAAAATGAGATAAACATTAACCTAAAGACTTTAAAGTCTCAGCTATCTCATTTTCCAGAGTATTCATCTCATGGTCCACCTTTTTCAAGTCCTGAAGCTCCTTATTGGAGGACTTTGCCTTTCCCTTCAAGTTGACTCTGGTTCTCTTTGACGAACAAGACTCCTCTTTCTAGCCTTTTTCTCTATTAGTATCAAGATCCGTGATCAGGAAACCCTATTGGGACTTTTTCAAATTTTCCACCATCGTATTCATAGTGACTGCAGAATTCTTGAGAATCTTGTGGCTTTCTGTCATAATGGCATTCAAAGATTTCTTGATTTTGGTAACTTCTCCTTTAAGTTGCATGGTTTTATCATTTTCTTTTTCATTTTTTTCATAAGTTCCACAGTTCTTTGAAGATACTCCACCATGGATAGATTTTCTTCCTCAGTCCAGATTGCCCCTTTAGCCTTCTAAGGCTGCACTTTTTCAACCAACTCATATAGTTTACTAGCAATTGCCTTGTTCTTTAGGTTAATGTCTTTGACTTCATAGAAAACCCATTTAAAAACCCTAAAGAGGTTCATTGCGCTATTCCTACTAATAGCCAAAACATCATCTAGAGATACCCTCATCTACTTGAAATAATGGTTATCTGGTTTGAGGTCTTTAGGAAATCTTGGCATGTTCTCCCTATCAGTGATAGGGTAAGAGGAATCGGATTCTTCAGTGGAACTAGAAGTATCAGAGGGTTCACCCAATGAGTCCTCAGAGTAACATACCAGCTTATTCTTAGGAAGGGCTTTCATTTTCTTTTTAGCCTTGAAAAGTGTTTTCATATAGAGCTCTTGTTTGCCCGAAGGCCTGCTCAAAAGGGATTTTTTTGGTGCCTTTTTAGGAGGGGGGGTAATTTCCTCTTCCTAGTCCAAATCCCCATCAAAATTACCCACAGACACACTATTTTCAGTGTCACACCCTTCCGAGTCTGAGGACAAAAAGGATATTCCTAAGACTTTTGCAATGTTCCTGAATACAATGTTTAAGAGAACACAACAAATAGTAGTGGAAAGAAACCCTAACCTTGTACCTGAAGTGGCTAAGGAGGATGAAATGGTAGTTGTAAACCCTTGTGAATCTAACATCCATTGTTATGTATTCCATCATGACTCTCAGTACCTCCCTCTGGAGCTTCTCTATGTTGTTGGCCTCAAAGTAGTTGTTCAAAAACTTAACCAGTGTTTCCCTCTCCTCCTCTATTTTAAGAAATTTAATGAGTGCTTCATTAGATATTTTCCTATCATGGAAGAATTTCATTCCTTCTATACAGAGCCCCATAACTTCCCCCATAAAACCCTCATTGATTGTTACTTTTTTTCAAGATAGAATGATACCTTCTTTCTTCCAATTTTTGACAAAATATATCACAATGTCAAGGTTAGCACCATGAAGTTTTTCTATGAAAGGATTCAACCCCCCTTTATCAATATTTTTCCACACCTTCTGGTTTTTCTAGTGCTTTTTAGAGCTTTTCGGCTCCACTCTTTTCCTGCTACCCCTCATTTTTTTCACACAATTCTCTATTCTTACTAGCAAAGAAGATAATCTTGGCAACAATCCTACAACAATGCTTAGGCACCCAAAAAATGTGTCATTTCATGCAGTTTGAATAGGTAATTATGGCACCATCATTGTAGTGAATGAAACAATACCCTTCTCTGATCCGCTTAATCATTTTTTGAAATGGAAAATTTTCCACGTGTAAGATCATTTCCAATTAAGGCTTTCATCCCTCCTTCTAAATCCTTTTAGGATTTCCATGTCCGTCGACCAGAGATCTTGACCCCTTCGTTGGCAGAATAGTTAGTGACCACATTTGCTTCCCTCAACACATGTGAGATTTTTACATTATCACAATTGCTAATGAGGGATCTAGCTTCATCGATCCAACTTTTGATGGTCCATGATGGGGGGGGATTACTTAGAAGATATTCAATTATGTTTTTAGAGTCCCCCTCTATCCATAGATTTTTAATGTTCAATTTGCTAGCAAGATCAATGACCTAAATTGCTCCTATGGCTTCGACTAAGTGATTGGATTGAGAGCACTTATGGGAGAATGTTTTGATTAAGGAAAAAATAGGTTTTGAGGGGACCCAAAACCCCAAACAAAAGGTTTTGAGGGAACTTGAAACCCTCAGATTTCCCACAGATCCCAAACCAGCAAAGGAACACTACCAATATATGACATACAAAAGAAGTAGCCCAGCTACAGTCTAACAGTACAAAACAAATATTATAGTCCCGGTGGCAAGAGAAGAAAGCCTAATCCATCCCAGAAGATTTAATCAAACATGAACATAGGGAAGAAGGTTGGATTATCCAAACTCATGGGTTTTTTTCTAGGCTCCCACAACCTTATCACTAAGAGTAAACCAGTCTATAGGCAACATCCTTTTCAATATCTCCACCTCCAAAGGATGAAAATGAAAGAAGATAGCAAAGACGCTATCAACAACTTGCTTGCTACCAAGCAATAGGGCCTCCTCAGCCCCTCAACAATACTTCTAGGCCTTTCTACTAGCATCCAACTCCACCTCAATAGGAAAGAGGTCACCTCTAGTCACAACCGTCTCCCCCTCCATAGAAGATTGGTCCACCTCAATAGGAAAGAGTAGAGTAACCCTAATATTCACACAATGAAGCCCAATGAACAAAGCCATGGAACAGAGAAAGAGAAGGACAAAAATCCCTCCTAACAAGCACACCCAGGAGTCAAAAGATAAAACCATAGAAGATCAGACCCTAGCAATATGAAAAGCAAGGGTTCTGAAAAGGGTCCCTTAACCTTCCTCTGAAATAAAGGAACAAAGGTTTTCACAAGGATCCCATAACCTAGATAGTCCAGACCATGGGGTTTTAACAAGCTCCTCAAACAAAAATAATAGGGTTTTAGCATGGCTCCCAAAACCATCATAGAGTAAAGCCATAGGCCCATAACAACCACTAGACAAAAGCAAGATCAAGGGGACACCCCAAAAACCATAGAAACACCCATATCAGCTTGGGATCAGATCTCCACCTCCAAAGGAACCACCAAAGCATGACCAAAGGATCAACCACCCAACATAACTCCCTGTATCCACTCAAGGGTTCACATGCGAAACACATCTGCACCTTTATAGGAGTTGGAGTCACCTCAAAAGATAGTGCAATAGAAAACCTATGAGAGGGATGAAAGAGAGTGACCAAGGATAGCCACTGAACCAAAGAATGTCAATAAACGCAGAAGACGAGAACCAGAGCCTTCTAAGATCACTAACGATCAACTCACCAAGAACACCCAGAGGCCCAGGCAAGATGCGGTAGTGAATGACAGGAGAGAAAAACTAAAACCTAAGACAGGGGCTTGCAATAGTCATATCATACCACACACCCAAGTTCAAAACAACATCTGGGAAAAATCCTCCCCTTCAATCATCCGTAACTGGATCACTGTCATCTCTAGCAAACCTTCCTACTAGAAACCTAATGCTGTAGCTCCCTCCTCTCCCTCCACACCCAGACCATCCTCAAGGGAAAGCATACAATACAACCTTGAACCCAATGAACCCTCTGACCAAAAGCAACAAGCTGGAAAATGTTGGTAGAGGGGAACGAACGTGTCCTCATTATGATCATTGCCTTTATCCTCCCCACCTTCAGCCTCCCCTGCAACCAGTCCTCCTGCATTCGCACCTGCACTCCTCGTTTAAAAAATAATTCACTTATGGGAGAATGTTGTGCTTGATATTAATAATTGATTTTCCTTGATAATATTGTTCTTGATGTCAATAATTGACTTTCCTTTGCTAAAAAAAATTAAGGCTCTTTTTAATGAAGATATTCTATACGAAATATTAAATATATATTTGTCTAGTTCATTATATGATTGCACACTTTATGTTCATGAGTATGGACCAAATATTTTTGCTTTAATGTGCATATATTTGGTTTGATAGATTATTGCATAATATAATTCACATTCCATGATGTCAATATCCAAGTTGATGTTGGGTTAGGTGCTATTTATAAACATATTTTGAAAATATGTTACTGGGAATCTAATCTAAATGACAAAAAATAGTTAATCCAAAAAAGAATCAAATTTACAATGCCATGAACCAATTTCATGGATAAATATATCACTTATAAATTAATTATAACAATAACATAGATATGAAATTATCCTAAAAATAAAGAAAGAGAGCACATGTGTTTTATTTTCATCATTAAAGCTAGAAAGTAAATGGAACAGTCACAATGACAGAGCGTGTGTTTTAATGGAACTTCCCAGAAAAAAAATCGCAAAAACATGTCAACTTTTTGTCGCAATAACAACTCAAGTTACCAAAATATCTTTCTAAACTCGTTTCCCTGAAACGTTGTAGTACTAACTCTAAGCAAAGTTTGAAAATAAAATCAAACTGAAACTCGAGTGAGCTATGTCCACGTTGAGTGGGCGAGAAATGGGTAGAATCTTCACGTTGGGGAGGCGGCTAATGTGTGGAAACTTCACCTCAACAAATGTGCCGGCAATTAAACACCCACGTTTTCATATTGTCACCCGCGGGATTGTAAACTCACATCACTGGCTTCCCTGACTCAGACCATTTTACACCACCTAATCCGATCCTTCCCAAGCTATAAAGCCAACAACGAGTCCTCAAGGAGATATTCTAGCTATCCATCATTCTTAAGCAACTCGAAAGTAAAGTACACTCGCACAGAATTCATCTTTTCTAAGCAACCACTCATCAATGGCGGCTGTGGCTTCAATGATGATGAAAGCGCCCGCAGCCCTTAACTGCGGGGCAGTCCAAAGGAATAGTATGGGTCGAATCAGTAGATTACCGAACAGTAGCCTCAAAGTCAAGTGCATGGCAAAGGTTTGTTATTTCGCTGTTGTTCGTTTACCTATTTAGCTCTTTATTCTTATGCAGCTTTGGCTAATGCGTTTTATTGTGGGACGCGGATCAGGATCCAAAGGAAACGTCCGCTACTGAAGGCGTTTCTCCTTCAAGCTCTACCAAGGTAAGAAACGCTCTTGTTGCCCAATTTATAGTTTATTTATATGATGTGGACAATTCATCTGATATGGGAAATATGGAATCCAGGTGAGTACGAAATTTGGCGACCTGTTTGCGTTCTCTGGGCCTGCGCCGGAGATCATCAATGGAAGGGCAGCTATGTTGGGGTTCGTGTCGGCCATTGCAGTGGAGGTGGCGAGCGGAAGAGATTTGTTGTCGCAGTTGAATAGTGGTGGACTGTCTTGGTTTGCGTTAACTGCAGGATTAATGACGGTAGGGACACTGGTGCCCCTGTTCAATGGAATATCAAGGGAGAGCAAGTCACAGCAAATATTTTCATCCACAGCAGAAATGTGGAATGGGCGCTTTGCTATGCTCGGCCTCCTCGCATTGGCTTTCACTGAATACGTCAAGGGTGGACCGCTTGTATAAACACCTTAATATCTATTTCTATTTAAACCCAAGCTCCAGTATTGGAAGCTCTCACATGGCATTCCATGTTCCAGTGGAATTTTCTTGTACTGTTTAGCATGTCATACAGTTCAATTATACAAAACCTTGTAAAAAAATTCACACTTATGCTATAAAGAAAGTCTGAGTTGCGCGTAACTATTTTTTGAAAGCTTGTTAAACAACATATGCAATAAGACTCCTTAGCGTTTAAATGCTCTTATACGTTTCAAATATGTTCAAAATATTTCAAAGCAATGCAAGAATTTAACTATCTTCCAGTAAGCAGGATATTAAAAGTTATGTTTTGAATGATAGTAAGAAACATGGAGATTCACGTGAAAGAAGAGGGATATATAATGTATTGACAGATTGAAAATATTTAAGAACCAGGGATGTAATGCGTAAGTTTGTGTCTTTAATTATTATTGATTAGAGTAATTATTGATAGATAAAGTAATTGTTGATTAAAATTAAATTAATAATTAAATGAAATTTACATTGAAATATCAGTTGGAGAAGAATCTTTGAGAATGAAGAAGCAACAAAATGGTTTGTAGAAATTAGTCATGGTATGTGTACCTTCAAAATATGTTATTTTTTAGTGGGATTTAGAGGCATTAACTTTGTTGTAAAAGTATTAGTTTGGTGGTTATACTTTGGATTTGAAGTGGTAACCAAAACCACTGAAAATAACATATGTATCATTTCATATGGAAGTTATACTTTCTATGGTTTTCATAGTTGAAGATAATTTTAAATTACTAGTTTTATAATTGTTTTTTAATTTGAATCATGGAATCTCTACATAACTAAATATATTGTTTTGAATTGGGGAATTAATTTGTAGATATCTTTTTTTTTTGTTTTGTTTTGAAAAGTATTTTTTTATTGCAATGCAAGAAATTAAGATGTTGGATATATCAATATGAACAATAGGTAAAGTACAAGAAGAAAATAGATATAGTATTTAGGAACAATTTTTTACCCCTTTGTTAATTAAGAACTTACAAAAAGAAGAGAAAAACAATATGTAGGAACAACTTTTAATGCTTTACAAACCCTCATTTTAGCCATGAATTAAATTTCAAATCTGGAATGATACTCATATTTTTGCTTATGTAGAAATTGATTACAAATGGAAACCAAAATATTTGTTCAAGAGAATCAAGGTTATAAATATAAAAATATAGGAGGAGATAAGTAACATAATAAGAAATCGAAAATCAGACATCCAGAGAAAAAGTTTGCTCGAAAAACTTAACAAATACTTTACAAATTTAAAAACGGATTAGATCTGTTTATGCATAGGCTTTTCAAAATACATACGAGCTATATTCCAGTAGTTCATAGTAAAAGGAAACTCCAAAAGAAAAAATAAATAGCAATTATTAAATAGGAATTCTAACATTTACACTTAGCCTCTTCAACGTGCATAGAGTCATATTCGACCAGCTCATAAAAATAGAAAACTTCAAAACCAGAAGATAACAGGATTCCTTGAAAATAAATTCTTTGGAATGCTCAAAAAAAGAATACTCAACACCGAGCATGTATCCCATTTGAACAACTGTCGATGAGATTCTTGCCGATCAGCCGATGGAATATTCTTCTTGTGATCGGTTAATAGGTGAGCAAGCCTGAGATGATCCAATGACTGTCACTATGCTGCGACAGGAAGATGTTCATTAGTTAATCCCTGCTCCTTGGTGACAAAGCACACCCAAAAATAAATGTGTTAAATACTGTGCAAGTTGAAGGTGGATCAACAACTGTCTCTATACCACATGATGGAGATGCACGATCGTTATCTATTGCAACTTGGTGACCAAGTAGTGAGGCCTGACAAAAGAGCAACTCAGACAGGTTAACGGGTGAGCAAGTCCGGGATGATCAGATGATTTTTGCTATACCTCTATGGCAAGATGCATGAAGTTTATCCTCTACAACTTGGCGACCATGGCGGGACTCGGCAAGAGAGATACATAGATGAGTTAACTAGTGACCAAGTCCGGGATGATCGGACGATTGTCTCTATACTGCTATGGAAAGATGCATGAAGTTTATCTTCCACGACTTGGTGACCAAGGTGGGGCCCAACAAAGGAGAGCTTCATTTCGAGCAATTTTTGAGGTTGTGCTAAGGTGGTAGGGTAGGGACCCCAGAGCCAATCAGGTGGTGCCATGTGGTAGAGCGCAAAAAGAGAGATCGATCAGATCAAGGAAGATTGGATGATTGGGATAGCTGTTTGGTTGTCTTGCCGATGATTCATTTATTTGTATTACATTTTAGATTTTTATAGTATGGTCTCTCCATTCTTACCCTATCATTCCTTGATTAGACATTATAATCACATCATTGAGTATATTTGCATAGACCATTATTTTTATCTATTAGTTCATAGATGTATTACAAGTTTTTATTTATTCATATGCTCTTTTCTATTTTAACTCCCTCTTGCCAGGTTATATGTATTTTTATTTAATGGGTGAGAGTATCTCATCAATGTAGGTGTTATTTCATTACTGTTTTGATTTTTCTTCTTTGATAGTTTAAACTTGTTCATTAGATTCATTTTTTTACTCCACACTTGTACTAATGATAGTGATTTGCATGAACATGATGATATTTTTCCTTTGAGAACTCTAAATTCACATTCTTTAGCTTATGATTATGACTCGATAATCCTATATTCTAGTTATCTCTCTAGTGATGTTGTTTTATATGATAATGTTATTTATTATATCTTTTGATAATACCAATTCTTCACACAATAACATTATAAATTGTTGGGGTATCCTTTATATGTGCCATGTTACTATCATTTGTTTCTTACAAGTTTTGTTATTTACAATCTTTTTAATTCATATTTGATTGGATTGATATATTCCTTTAACATATTTAGTTTTTTCATTAATTTAGTACTATAAGTTAGATAATTTTTGCTAGTTTATTATTGTATCTTATTTTCTACTTGTTAACACATTCATTTACTCTTTAATATTTTTTCTCAAATTTAATAGTAGATTAAAATTTAGCATTTTCTAGAGTTGATTATTATAATTAATTAATATAGGAGTAATATGTTCAATAAAATAATCCAAATGGAGAACAAACTAATATTCAAAATCTAGCAAGGATAGGCATGATGAAGGTGAAGGCAAGAATGATGTAAAAAATCCTACCTAAAATAGGCAATGGCAGTAGCTTTGGAGTAATTCTTGGTTGTCATAACCATCTTTTTAGACCTTGATTAGACTTGTTACTACTACTACTACTACTACTACTACTACTACTACTACTACTACTACTACTACTACTACTACTACTACTATGCTGTTGCTACTACTACTACTACTACTACTACTACTACTACTACTACTACTACTACTACTACTACTACTACTACTACTACTACTACTACTACTACTACTACTACTACTACTATGCTCCTGCTACTCCTACTACTACTACTACTACTACTACTACTACTACTACTACTACTACTACTACTACTACTACTAATTTTATGAGAAATGTTAGTTACTAATGAAAAAATTGAATAAGGATAGAATTAGTTTAAAAATAAGAATTAATAAGAGGTGACTTGCATGTGAGGTCATAATTTATTTGGAAAATATTTATTTCCTCAATATTCTAATTGAGCACATGGTGTAGGAAAAATAAGAAGATTCTAGAAATGAATTCAAATTTAGATTTTAAATGCATGGTTCTAAAAATGCCACTATGACAAGTTGTAATTGATAGCCCTAAAAATGACTGTGCAAAAATCTTCATGCCTTAGTCAAAATATTTTCCTAAGTCTAATGTTTAAATAGTTTGGCCTTTATGATAACAAGAAAACAAATCCTATGACCTGCGCTCCCCCGTGGTTGAAGGTGCAAGAAATATAAGGACCACGACATAATGAGATGATACCACATGTCCTCAGTAGGGAGGTTTAGTTGACAGTTTGACCTTTCAAACATTTGATGTTACTGGTTCCTAGCAAGTAAAGTCTGGACTACTAATAGTTCCTGCAGTCTGCACATACTTCAATGGATGATAATGTTTTAATTTTTGCAAAAAAGGTACTCGATGTTTAACTGGCTTAAGAAGGCAATCACCATAACAATGGGTAAAGTGCAAATAGATCCTACGACCCTCATAACCCAATGAAGGAAGATGTGAGGATTATGGACCACAATATCAAGAGATAATACCACATGTCCTAGGTAGGTCGAGGTAAGCTGACGGTGGGATCCTGCACCTGGGTGAGACAATCGTTGACTGAGATGAGGTGGTGGTAAGTTGGAGGTTCCACATCATACCTTTGACAAGTCCACTTGCCACATTGGAGCGTCATTGTCAGATTGACCAATATGGATCATGTGATGCACCAACATGGAGGAAAATCAACGACAAAGATTCAAAATTCATATAGCTATTTTGTTGTTGTTTGCTTATCTATTTCATCCATATCAAAAATGTGGAATGGGTACTTTCCTATGCTTGGCCTCCTCACATTGGCTTTCACTGAATACGTCAAGGGTGGACCGCTTGTATAAACACCTTAATATCTATTTCTATTTAAACCCAGTCTCCAGTATTGGAAACTCTCACATGGAATTCCATGTTCTAGTGGAATTTTCTTGTGCTCTTTAGCATGTCATACAGTTCAATATACAAAACTTTGTAAAAAAATTCAGTCTTATACTATAAAGAAAGTTTGAGTTGTGTGTAACTATTTTTTGAAAGCTTGTTAAACAACATATGCAATAAAACTCCTTAGAGATTAAATGCTCTTATACATTTCAAATATGTTCAAAATATATCAAAGCAATGTAAGAATTTAAGTATCTTCAAGTAAGCATGATATTAAAAGTTATGTTTTGAATGATAGTAAGAAACATGGAGATTCACGTGAAAGAAGAGGGATATATAATGTATTGACAGATCGAAAATATTTAACAACAAGGGATGTAATGCGTCAAGTTTATGTCTTTAATTATTATTGGATAGAATTGATTTTCTAAAGTAATTATTGATTAAAATTAAATTAACAATTAAATGAAACTTACATTCAAATATCAGTTGGAGAAGAATCCTTGGAAATGAAAAAGCAACAAAATGGTTTGTAGAAATTAGTCATGGTGTGCACAAAATGGTTTGTAGAAATAAGTCATGGTATGCATACCTTCAAAATATGTTAATTTTTAGTGGGATTTGAAGTAGTAACCAAAACCACTGAAAATAACATATCTATCATTTCATATGGAAGTTGTACTTTCTATGGTTTTCATAGTTGAAGATAATTTCAAATTACTAGTTCTATAATTGTTTTTTTAATTTGAATCATGGAATTAGTACATAACTAAATATATTAATTTTAATTGGGGAATCAATTTGTAGATATCTCTATGTTTTTTTCTATTTTGAAAAGTGTTTTTTTATTCCAATACAAGAAATTAAGATTTTCGATATATCAATATGAACAATAGGTAATGCACAAAAAGAAAATAGATATAGTATTTAGGAACAATTTTTTACCCCTTTGTTAGTTAAGAACTTATAGAAAGAAGAGAAAAGCAATATGTAGGAACAAATTTTAATGCTTCACAAACCCTCATTTTAGCCATGAATTAAATTTGAAATCTAGAATGATACTCATATTTCTTCTTATCTAGAAATTGATTACAAATGGAAACCAAAATATTTATTCAAGAGAATCAAGGTTATAAATATAAAAAATATAGGAGGATATAAGTACCATAATAAGAAATAGAAAATCACACATCCAGAAAAAAAGTTTGCTCGAAAAACTTAACAAATACTTTACAAAATTAAAAACTAGTTAGATTTGTTCATGCATAGGCTTTTCAAAATACATATGAGCAATATTCCAGTAGTTCATAGAAAAAGGAAACTCCAAAAGAAAAAATAAATAGGAATTCTAATATTTACACTTAGCCTCTTCAATGTGCATGGAGTCATATTCCACCAGCTCGTAAAAACAGAAAACTTCAAAACCAAAAGACAACAGGAATCCTTGAAAATAAATTCTTAGGAATGCTAAAAAAAAGAATACTCAACACCGAGCATGTATCAGATAAGAATACACATTGAAACTAAATTACCTAATAAAGATTGAAAGTTCACCATAAATTAAAGAAAATTGTACTTTCTTAAAATAAAATTATAATTGAACATAAAAAGCCCACAGAAAAATAATTAAATATTCATATATAACAGTTGGTGTGAACATTTAAAAGTAATTTTATTCATCTGTATTATTGATGAAAACATATATATAGAATTACATCCAAACAGTCATAAACAATTGCCAATTATGCATATGACCATAGAAGGATCTTCTCTTTTGGTAATGACAGATTAGCGGGTTTGTGACACACACTCCATAGCTAAAAATGAACAGGCAGGAGTAGAAAATTTTATTGGGAAACCAAAAATTTTGGATTACTCTCTACCAGCAACAACAGAGAATTGTTCACCACGTTAATAAGGGGCAGCTTATTCAACAATGAAGGCGAGTGGATGTAAGGAAATCACAGTGCAAAAATGCCTTCCTAATGTCAATTAACAGGGAAAATCATGCAAGAATGTAGTTTAAAACTTTTACAGAATGTTAAAAATAACATAGACAAGACATAGAGAATCAACACAGAGATATAACACCAAGAATTACGTGGGAAAATCCTTTCGGGAAAAAACCCACCACCAATAGTTGAAACACTTTATTTTAGTAAATGAAATTACAATAAAGTTTCAATCTACTACTATAGGCATGCGTTCTTAGATTCTAATGAGAAGGACAATACAATTGACTCTTGGATCTCAGTCATAACACCATAGTTATCCAAAGGCTACATATATCACATTATCAATAGTTCATCTGAGTAACTGCACCAACAGTTTGAAGTCTAACCCTCTGCATTGGTTTGCATTCATAAGAAATATAATATCCCACATGCACCAGGAAGTCAAGTCGGTTCATATTCATATACACCAACAAGACCATCTTCAGTGTCCAAGTGTTTATCTTTTGGAACCACTATCAACCCGATTGCTGAGGGTGACCTCATCAGGTATCAGTGTAGTAAACAACTAGTTCTCTCGATCTCTAATAATACCCCGATCATCGAAGGCAATTCCATTGGGTCATCGAAAAGACAACCAAATAGCTATCCCTATCGTTCGATCTTCCTTGATTTGTTCGATCTCTCTTTTTGCGCTCTGCCACATGGTACCCCATGTTTAGCTCTAGGGTCCCTGTCCTGCCACCTTAGCACGGCCTCACCAACTGCTCACAATGAAGCTCTTCTTTTTTGGGCCCCACCTTAGTCACCAAGTCACAAAGGATAAACTTCGTGCATCTTGCCATAGCAGTATAGCGACAATCATCCGATCATACCGGACTTGCTCACCAGTTAACTCATCTGAGTTCCTCTCTTGTGGGGTCCTACCATGGTCGCTAAATTACAAAGGATAAACTTCATGCATCTTGCCATATCGGTATAGCGACAATCATCTGATCATCCTGGACTTGCTCACCCATTAACCCGTTTGAGTTTCTCTTTTGTCTGGCCCCACTACTTGCTCGCCAAGCCGCGATAGATAACATTTGTGCATCCCCATCATGCGGTATAGCAACAGCCATTGATCCACCTTCAACTTGCATGGTCTTTAACACATTTATTTTTGCATGTTCTTTGTGGCCAAGGTGCAAGGATTAACTAAGAAACATCTTCCCGTCATAGTATAGCGATAGCTGTTGGATCATCTCAAACTTGATCACCTCTTAACTGATCGCAGGAAGAATATTCCATCGGCCCATCAGTAAGAATCTCATCGATAGTTGTTCAAATAGGATAGGTTACTCTAATTAGTCTGAACACAGGTTAATTTAATTCGAGGCACATATTTCCAACAAACTCCCACTTGATGAGCAATTCACTAGACCGATTCCCATTTCAGACATTACTGCGAATCATGAGTATTAAGACCCATAGAATTAGAACACCACCTGAACTTGTGAGTGCTCACCAATTTTGTCAAGGCGTCTACAACATTTTCCAGAGTGTCAACCTTGTAAAGATAAACTTTTCCATCTTCCACCATGTCACGAATAAAGTGATATTGAACATCAATATGCTTCGATGTGGCATGGAAAGTATGATTCTTTGCCAAATATATGGCACTCTGACTGTCACTCCAAATTTTAACGTACCCTGCATCAAAACCAATATTTGAACTCAAACGCCTAAGCCAAACAACTTCTTTACAAGCATGTGTGGTCACCATATATTTTGCCTCTGTAGTGGACAAAGCAACTACATATTTCTGCTTGCTCATCCAACTAGTTGCTCCATAATTCATGACAAAAAAATATCCACTAATGGATCTTCTGTTGTCTATGTCTCCTGCCGAATCAGATTCCACAAAACTACATACACTGAGAATTTTCTTTGAATAATCAGAATGACCATGATAGCACAAAGCAAAATCTAAAGCTCCCTAAAGATATCTAAACACCCTCTTTATAGCATCCCAATGCACCAATCCTAGATTTGACATAAACCTGCTCAGTACTTCCACTGGCTGGCCAATGTCTGGTCTTGTACAGAGCATAGCATACATCAAGCTATGAATAACGCTTGCATAAGGGATGTTCTTCATGTTAGCAATATCTTTTAGAGATTTCAGACTGTCAAGTACAAACCACTTAGTTCCTTGCAAGATGGGAACAACCTGTGATTTATAGTCAAACATATGAAACCTACCAAGAACATTGGTTATATATTTTCTCTGGCTGAGCCAAACTTTCCTCTTAGATCTATTTCTTTTGATCTTCATTCCTAGAATGTAATTTGCTGCTCCTAAGTCCTTCATTTCAAATTTCATAGATGGCTGAGATTTTAAATATGAGATCATACCTTTTGTATTTCCTATGAACAACATGTCGTTTACACACAAAGCTATGATAAGAATCCTATTACCTTCAGTTTTTTAGTAAGCACAATGATAACTTATATTTTAAATCTAAGATCATACCTTTTGTATTTCCTATGAATAACATGTTGTCTACATACAAAGCTATGATAAGAATCCTATCACCTTCATTTTTGTAGTAAATACAATGATCAATTTTTGATCTCACAAATCCCAAGGACAAAACAATTGTATCATACTTTTGATACCACATTATGGGACACTGTTTCAAACCATACATTGACTTATTGAGTCTACAAAACCAAGTGTTCCTTTCCTTTTTCCACAAGTTACAAGAGAAATCTGATAGATGTCAGCTTAGCCAAAGGAGAAAAGATCTCTCCATAGTCAATACCTTCCTTTTGAGAATACCCCTTTGCAACCAATCTTGCTTTGTACTTTTCGATCTTGCCATATAGACCATACTTCTTTTTGAATACCCACTTTTAGCCTACAGGCTTTCTACTTTTAGGCAATGTCACTAAATCCCAAGTTCTATTTTTATCCAATGATGACATTTCATCATTCATGGCTTCCAACCAGGAATATGAATCAGGCATCTTAATAGCTTCCTTGACAATCCTAGGCTCACCAGTATCTGCAAGTAAAGCGTAAACACAATTAACATTCAACATAGAGTGACTGTATTTATTAGTTGTATACCTATCATCTTGTCATCTCTGTCGAGTAGATCTTCTCAACTTTGGTGTTGAGGCTTCTTGAGGTTCAACAGGAGGCTCATCAACATGTTTTTCTTCAGAACTACTTGAATGGCTTGAACTCTCCTCATCCTCAGGTATCTCTACAGATTCTTCCTTAGCTAGAGGAATGTCAACCTTAGGTTCTCCTTTCTTTCCTATGTTGTCATCTAGTGACATAGGTTTCAGCTCATGAAAAATCACACTTCGGCTTTACATAACCTTTGCAGTCACTAGATTCCAAATTTTGTATCCTTTCACACCAACTCCATAGCCAATGAAGATACATTTCATAGTATGTTATCCAACTTAGACCTATTAGCATCAGACACATGAGCATATGCCTCTGCACCAAAAACATGAAGGTGCCTTAAAGAATGTTTCTTACCAGACCATGCTTCCATAGGTGTTTTGTCAACCAATGCTAAAGTAGAACAATTTAGCAAGTAACAAGCTATAGCAACAACTTGATCCCAAAAAAAAATTTCCAGCCTAGCTCTACTCAACATGCTTCTTGCTTTCTCCATTAGAGACCAATTTAACCTTTCTGCAACTCCTTTTTGTTTTGGAGTGTAAGATACAGTCTTATGTGTCTTAATTCCATGATCAACATAGTACTTGTTGAAATCTGCACTACAGTATTCACCACCGTTGTCTGCTCTTAAACATTTAATCCTTCTCCCAGTTTGATTTTCAACAAGGTTCTTAAACTCCTTAAATTGACTGAACACTTCTGATTTACTTTTATGAAAGTACACAAATGTCCTTGAATAATCATCTACAAAAGATACATAGTACTTAGACTTAGGTAGAGAAGGAACATCCACTGGACCAAACACATCGGAGTGAATATAATCCAAAACGTCAGAAGATTTATGAGAACTAGAATAAAACTAAACACGTTTATGTTTTCTATATACACAGTGTTAGCAAAAATCAAACTCAAAACTACAATCATATAGACCTTAAACCAGATTCTTGTTCTTCAAAGCTTTTAAACCTTTTTCATTTATGTGGCCTAACCTATTATGCTAGAGCATTGTTTTCTCAACAGGAAGTTTAGCTTCCAATGAATTAGCATTATGTATCATTATAGTTGTCTTAACAGACTTTTCAGAGGTTACATTACAACATATAGGTTCAACATTTGTCATGAACCCTATTTTTCCATAATTATTTAATTAGGAAAATAATGTTTATTTTTCAAATGAAATTGAAATGAAATGAAAATAGAACTGGTAATGAAATAAGAAAGGATATTGAATGTACTGATATGATTTATGTACAATTGAATGATCAGTAATAATTTTTATTGTAAATTAGGATCGTCATTGCTAATGAGCGATTGAGTGCAAAGTGAATGCAGGAACAGGTGAACAATGATGAAGATGAGAACATGGTTCAGGTAGAGTTGTCTTAAATCTTGTATTTCATTAGGATAGATGGAATCTCTGACACACCACATTAGGATTTATATGTACATCTTGAAAGATGGATGATTTAAATGACCTTATTTCAGTGTTTGTTCAAATTGAAATGATAAATTTAGTATGAGTAGTAGATTGATTTAAATAATTATACATGTGCATTGATTGCATGATGTGAGTGGCGATTGAATTGAATATAAGTTGCATGAGTAATGGTGAAATATTATGCTTTATTGTTAAAAGAGATGAAATATATAAACGACTCAAAAACAAATATTGACCCTAGGTTTTATGTTCTTTTTAGATATGTATAAATGTATGAAAATTGTACTTATGAGTTTACTTTTGTAAATTGAATAATAGTTATATATATATATATATATGAGAAATTTCAATCATATACATATATCAATATCCAATTATAGTGAAATATGATTACGTTATGAATTTTGTTTTATCTAAAAAGAATCATTTGAGATTAAATATATATATGTATCTAAGTTCTAATGATAATTCGATCACAGACTTATAGATAAGAGTGTAATTATCAAATATGTAAATAGGTTTGAGGAATTAAACTATTTTATAAAAATCCATAATATATATTGAATATTTAATTATGCTTAAGTAATTATTTCCTTATTATATGATCATGACCATTCGAAATAATGTATTTATGAAATTAAATTATGTAATGAAAATCCGATATATATATATATATTATAGAAAGGATTTATTAAAGAATTTATTAAACAAAGTTTAATGTTTAATATATATATCAATGATAAGTCATTAAATATATATTAAAAATATAATAAAAATGAAAATTAAAATAAAACAAATTAAATAAAGTGGCGGGTGAAGTAAGTTTTTAAAGAAAATTAAATTACTCCACGTTGTAGGCTGAATGCAGTGGGAGGTAGGTTAAGGTGAGTTGTTTTAAAAGGGTACACATCGATTACCACCCCTCCTCCCATTTAATAAAAACTTCTCCACGTTGCAAGAAACCCCTCCTCCCTATTAATGAAACATACTCCACGTTGCAAGCAGAAACTTTGATGGATAATGTTGTCCCAATCGCCACGTAGCAGATCCAATACGGTAGTAGGCAAGTTCAAAGGTAAGTTGTTTGAATTAAGGTAGGTGTAGTTTAAGGGAAGTAGACACCACCGACTACCACTTCTCCTCCATTTTAATTATGCTACAAACCACGTGCAAATACATAAACCGCCAATGGTTAATAGGTAACGTGGTCTAATAGCCATAAAGTCACCAATATCCATCATGATCGACATGTATAAAGTTAGTTATTTAACTTGCATGTTTTAAGGAAGTCATTTCTAGTAAAGTCAACTTAGTCTTGGAGTTAAAAGCAACTTGGATAATCTTTAATTATGGACTTAACCACTTTAGAGGTTTGGTGTCACAAAATAGATAATAAATAATTTGCATGGTGAACACATAGGTGTTCAAATATGATTAAGATTGTTATGATACAATTAGATCATGAGTGGTGTCACTTAGAATCAATCCACCTCTAGGAGAGATAGCCTGAAAGTAGGAAAGGAAGGTAGACAACAACACTATATATAGACCATTGAGTTGGAAGAGAGGGGGGGGAGATGGAAGAAGAATAGAGAAGGAAAGAGATGCAGGAATAGTAAAGCTATAAAATAGTGTATTAGAAGAGCGATGGTGTGAGAAGCATAGAGAAATAAGAGGGAGATGTAAGAGGAAAAAGGAAGAAATGCAACCAAGGATTAGAGAATGGAATGAAGAAGAGAAAAGTAGTGAGATTTAGATTTGTTTTCAACCGGATCGTAAAAGATCGATCATGATCATCTCAGATTTAGAGTCGAATTTCAGAGTAAAGTTTAGATAGAAAGGAAGTATAGAGTTAATAGAAGAATCGACAGATGGAGAGCATCAAAGAGGTTGTGTACCATCTTGAAAGAGAGAAGGCAAATGTGAAGAGGGAAGCAAATCCATCACCTCAAGCCAGTAATAAGAGCATAAGGAGGTAGGATCTACCTTAATTCTTTGGTCATTATGCAAAGATAGTGATTGAGTCATGAAGTTATATAATGTTTATTAGAATGAAGTTTGATTGAGTCAAGCCATGATTAGAACAAAATTGTTTGAACTTACTTTTGAATAGTCTTATAGAGAAATGTATTATGAGGTATATATGATAAAATAACTAAGAACATGCATGTTAAAGAGTAGTAGGAATTGCATTATAGGTTGCTTTACATATTCTCTAAAGGATGATCTAGTTTTAGACCTATGCAATATACTAATGGAAGAGATAGAATCGTGAAAGGAATCATTGTTAATTGTTCAAAAATTATGTTCATGTAAATATAGATACAATAGTGAAATACTTTCTTAAGTTTGTTGATAAACTTAGTGAAACTCTCATAGATCACCCAATCCTCTAGAAATAAAGGAAGAGGATAGAGAGAGAAACTTTGAGATTGAACCACGAAGAAGATGAAATAATAGGATAACGACTTATTAAATAATGAAGTTATTTTGATATCACAAGGAAAGAATTACACTTTGGAATTTTGCATGAAAAGTAAAGATGGTTATTGAGTGTCTCATTTGAAAAGCCTTATAGATAGGCATTTTATGAACTTGTATCATATTAGATTGTCGTTATGGCAAATTAGTGAAGTTGGTGTGTTAAGCTTAAAATCATGAAAGGTCACATATTAGTATTAAACTAAATATGATGTTTTGAGAAAAGAGGTAAATGAACCACGACACTTGGAAAGATAGAGAGAGTTTAGACGAGATAAACTTAGAATTCTAAACCATAAGAATGGAATGCATGTTAATGATTATGCTATTTAAATGTTTTAATAATTGAATAAAAGAATGTGTACTCATTTTATTCAATTTATATGTAAGGTACATACATGTGTTACACCTTCTTAATATTTTTAATCTTGTCTTTAAATTGCTTGAAAGAAAGAAGGGAAAGATTGTCTTCTTTTAGATGTATATTTGATTATCCATAAAAGATTGTTTCCTGTCAGATAGGATTGGTTGTAATAAAAGATTTATTTTATAATTTCTATTCAAACGAAAGATTGTCTTCTTAGCATAGTATTTTTATCTTGCAAGAAATAGGAAGCTAGAATTAAAAGGTGAAAGATTGTCTTCTGTATGAATTTATGTGAACAAAGCTAGATAGGCTTGTGTTTGTGGAAAGTTACCTTTCAGGACGGGTGCCGAATATGGATTATAGAGAGAATAGTTGCTTTTCCAACTATCTATTTTTGCTATGCATGGCATTATACTCGGCCGAGTAATCAAATTGAATAAACCATTGAAATAGATGGAATTCTTTTATTTTATCCTCTCTACAATATCCTTGAATGATAATGAATGCTTGTTTCTTAATAGAAGTAGAAAATTGAAAATGCATGTATCATCTAGGCATGCACCAGATTCCATCTTGCCTTTCGAATTCTTTTGCTAAGCAATTCGTGCAGGGTCGAGTATTCTTGATTGACCAAAAATTCTGGGGAAGCGTAAGCTTCAAGGTTGGGTGGAAAAAGTGCCTAAATCTTGTTCTCGTCTTCATGCTAAAGATTGCATTGGTGACAACTTGGGTTGCAGATCAACGGATGCATCTCACCCTTTACTTTGTATTATTTTGTTATTGAACTTACAACAACTTGAAATGCGTAAGTATTGTATGATCAAAATACTACTTTTATCAATTTATTGAATAAAGAATATTTATCTTTTATAGAAATTTCGTGTTTATTACGATCTAAATGGAATGATAAAATGAAGCTATGGATGGAAAAATGGAATGAAATAGATTTATTAACTGATTTATGAGTTTATTTAAGAATAAAGAGTATTTTAGCTATTATTTGAAGTTAGCTCGATTTACGTCTTTACAACATTTAACTTATACAATGTATCAATGCAATCACCATTTGCCAATACAATGGAACCCCTAGTCATCTTGTAACCACTAGATACAAATGTAACTTGTACTCTAGCATCATTAAGTTTACTTACAGAGAGATCGTTTCTTGCCAGACCTGGTATATGAAGAACTCCATTGATCCCCTTCACTCTACCATCTGGGAATTGAATTTTAATTCTGCCCCTCCCTACAATCTTCAACGTAGAATCACTTGCCCTATATACCTTTCCATGAGCATATAGTTCATACTTAGAGAAACACTCCTTGTGGGAGGTCATGTGAAAAGATGCACCATAATCTACTAACTAGGTGTCATCTGAGGTAGGCACTACCAGGGCTGCTACAAATTCATCTACATCACTAGTGTTAGAATACATATTCTTCTCCTTCTTGCAATCCTTTCGAATATGCCATTTCTGCCCATAGTTCCAGCACTTCACCTTGGACTTCTTGCCTAGAGATTTTGATCTCTCGTGATTCTTAAACTTGGACTTCTTTCCTTTCTTCTTATCTTTGTCCTTCGGTCTACCTCAAACATAGAGTGCATCTTTTATCATCTCAGAAGACATCTTTCTCATTTGTTCCAACAAAAGAGTATTAACCATAGTATCCATTTTGAACTAGGTCGTAGTACTACCAATAGCCATCACTAAGTGATCCCAAGAGTCAGGAAATAAACATAATAGTAGAATGCAACGTTCTTCTTCCTGAATGGATGCACCAACAAAAGTTAACTATGCAAAAACCATATTGAATGCATTCAAGTGGTCTGCCAATGGTGTTCGTGCATCCATTTTCAAAGAGTACAACTTCTTCGTCAAGAAAAGTTTATTCACCAAGGACTTGGCTTGATAAATATCTCCCAACTTATTCTAGAGAAGATGTGCAATTTTCTCTTCATGGATGTTTAACATAACAGAATCAACAAGAGATAGCTTGATTAGACCCCTTGCCTTTTGGTCGGCTAATTCCCAATCCTCTTGCTTCATGCTTGTAGGTTTCTACACAGACATAGCAATCCAAAGGTCTCGGTCAACCAACAAGTGTTCCATCTTGAGTTTCCATAGTTCAAAAATGGAACCATTAAATTTCTCCATGTCTATGCACTCTGAGGTGCTTGCCATCTTAACTTGTAAAACAAACAAGTAGACACTCTACAAGACTCCCACTAAAATAGAACTGACACAAAAAACTAACCCTACCTAACAAGTATAACAAAATGGGCCAAGCTCTGATACCACTTGTAAGGAAAGCACAGTGCGGAAACACCTTCCTAATGTCAATTAACAGGGAAAGTCATGAAAGAATGTAGTTTAAAACTTTTATAGAATGTTAATAATAACATAGACAGAACATATAGAACCAACACAGAGATAGAACACCAAGAATTACATTTGAAAACCCTTTTGGAAAAAAAACCACCACCAACATTTGAAACACTTTATTTCAATAAATGAATTTACAATAATGTTTTAGTCTTCTACTACAGGCATTTGTTCTCAGATTCTAACGAGAATGACACTACAATTGACTCTCGGATCTCTGTCATAACACCATAGTTATCCAATGGCTACATATATTACATTGTTGACAGTTCATCTGAGCAACTATAGCAATGGTTTGAAGTCTAACTGTCTACGTCGGTCTACATTCGTGAAAAACACAATATCCCACATGTAACAAGAAGTTGAGTTGGTTCGTATTCATATACACTGACAAGACCATTTTCAGTGTCCAAGTGCTTATCTTTTGGAACCGATATGAACCCAATCGCTAAAGGCGACCTCATGGGGTATCAGTGTAGCAAATAATTAGTTCTTCCAATCTCTGATAATACCCCAACCACTGAAGGCAATTCCATCGGGTCATCGACAAGACAACTAAATAGCTATCCCGATCATCCAATCTTTCTCGATTTGCTTGATCTCTCTTTTTGCGCTCCGCCATGTGGCACCCCTTGATTGGCTATGGGGTCCCTACACTTCCACCTTAGCATGGCCTCACAAACCACCCAGAATTAAGCTCTTCTTTGTCGATCCCCACCTTGGTTGCCAAGTCATGGAGGATAAACTTCATGCATCTTTTCATAGCGGTATAGCAACAATCGTCCGATCATCCCAGACTTGCTCACCAGTTAAGTCATATGAGTTTCTCTTTTACTGGGTCTGAGCATGGTCGCCAAGATGCAAAGGATAAACTTTGTGCATCTTTCCATAACGGTATAGTGACAATCGTCCGATCATCCCAGACTTGCTCACCAATTAACCCGTTCGAGTTTCTCTTTTCTCGGGCCCCACCACTTGGTCGCCAAACCATGATAGATAATGTTCATGCATCTCTATCATGCAGTATAGCGAAATCCTTTGAACTAGCTTCAACTTGCATGGTCTTTAACACATTTATCTTTGCATGTTCTTTGTTGGCAAGGCGCAAGGATTAATAGACGAACATCTTCCCATCGTGGTATAGCGACAGTCATTGCATCATCTCGGACTTGATCACCTGTTAACTGATCCCAAGAAGAATATTCCATTGGCCCATTGGCAAGAATGTCATCAACAACTATTCAAATGGGATAGGTTTCTCTAATTAGTCTAAACATAGGTAAAGTTAATTCGAGGCACATATTCCCAACAAACTCCCACTCGACGAAGAATTCACTAGACCGATTCTCATTTCAGACATTATTGACAATCATGGGTATCAAGACCCATGGAATTAGAACACCACTTGAACTTGTGAGTGCTCACCAGTTTTATCAAGACGTCTGCAACATTTTCCAGAGTGTCTACCTTGTAAAGATAAACTTTTCCATCTTCCACCATGTCACGAACAAAGTGATAATGAACATCAATATTCTTCGATGTGGCATGGAAAGTAGGATTATTTGCCAAACATATGGCACTCTGACTGTCACTCAAAATTTTAACCTCCCCTACATCAAAACCAATATCTGAACACAAACACCTAAGCCAAACAACAACTTTACAAGCATGTGTGTCCGCTATATATTCTGCCTCTATAGTGGGCAAAGCGACTACAGATTGTGGCTTTCTCATCTAGCTAATTGCTCCACAATTCATGACAAAAACATATCCACTAGTGGATCTTCTGCTATCTATGTCTCCTGCCCAATCAGAATCCATAAAACCACATACACTGAGAGTTTTCTTTGAATCATCAGAATGACCATGATAGCACATAGAAAAATCTAAAAGTTCCTTTCAGATATCTAAGCACCCTCTTTATAACATCCCAATGTGGCCTTCCTAGATTTGACATAAACCTGCTCAATACTCCCACTGGTTGGGCAATGT